>NC_089781.1:4359396-4436896 GCF_040412425.1 Macrobrachium rosenbergii
TTCATTATCTTTGTTGTTCTTTTCCATTTTAAGTTTCTAATTTTTACTTTTAGACGCGCGCGCGTGCGGGCGTGCAAGTTGTTATTCCCTGGAACGTATTCCTTTTTAATTGACGCTTCAAGAGGTTTTGAGTTCATTTTCTGAGAACGATTATTGCTTACTTGATCCCGGTTCTTTTTGAACAGTTGACTAACAACCTTCTTTTATTGCTCTTTCCCTCTGCTTCCAATGCTCTTTTTAAAGCGATTCACCTACAGCATAGTATTGAAATACGAGTTGGTAGAGGCGGAGGTCTCTCTCTCTCTCTCTCTCTCTCTCTCTCTCTCTCTCTCTCTCTCTCTCTCTCTCTCTCTCTCTCTCTCATAGTAAATCTGTCTCTCTGTAACTCTTCTGTTTCTGTTTTCACGACTTACTGCTTTGTTTTCTTTTTACACATTCGGGAGGCAAAACCTTTCAACGCGCTCTTTCCTGCATTTAAAGAATTTTTAATGGCTTGGCATATAGTCTTCCTCTAAAACACGATAATCAAGTCTTCCCCCACCTTTTTTACTATGTATTTTCTCCACTGATTTACTTTCCCGTTTTGTAGCGACATTTTCTTCCCATTTATCTCACAAAGTTTCCAGCACTCGGAAAATCTTGTACTTTAAATTGGACACACTTTTTTTTCTCTCTCTTCTTTCTTAGTCAGAGGAGCAAACGCCGTTCTTTCGGCTCTTTCTCCAGCCTTTATTTTATGTCGAGTTTGCCCTCATTCGCTCTGGCGTGTATAGAATATTTGTGTTAAATTTGACTTAGCAAGCTTCCATTGTACTAAATTGATGACATTAAAAGTAATATAAACACGAATTCAAATGTGCATACACATATTTATTTCCATAGAGACAACATATTTTCGTTGTGAAATTTCTTTATATAAAGATAAAAGCAGTCGGAAAGTGAAGCAGAAATCGAATGTTTTTAAATGTAACATTTCCACATTAATCATCATCATTGATCTGTTCACCTTGAACCAAATATAGAAATGACCTGAACCACGACAAGATACATCTGCTGAAAAACGAAAAAGCTCTTTTAGGTCCTTTTGTTTTCTTCAGAAGGGAATTTTAGGTTATTTGTGTTTACTAATCATTGCAATCAAATCTATGCAATAACGATGTTCCACTTCCTGGTTTTTAAGGGACGATGGCTGGCTAAGAAATTCGCCAAAAAAAAAAAAAAAAAAACGCTGAAAGGCGCCAGAGATTTACTTTTACGTAAACTAATACTGTTGAAAATGGAAAAGCATGGAACAACAAGAGACTAAGTTTAGAACAATGTCTTCTTATGAAGGCTAAAGGATGAGAATGTATTATTCGGGTTTCTTCCATGGTTGCAAAAACTAAATACAAAATACTTTATTATTGTTCTGATTCTTGCAAATATGGACTACAACACGTACTTAAGAGGACAACTCGAACTAAACAGCGTGAGTAGACGTTTTGAATATCTAAGGCATCATAGCATTATTTATAATACGAGTATATCTACATGCAATCTACATGCATGCATATACAGTATGTATATATATATATATATATATATATATATATATATATAATATATATATATATATATATATATATATATATATATATATATATATATATATATATATATATATATATGTGTGTGTGTGTGTGTGTGTGTGTGTGTGTAGATGTGTGTGTGCGTCTACAAGCATGCTAAACATATATACAACATCTGTGTCTGGGCAGTCATAGAAACGTACTTATGAGCGCACACACACACACACACACAGAGAGAGAGAGAGAGAGAGAGAGAGAGAGAGAGAGAGAGAGAGATCAGAACACAGTAGGCTCGGTATAAGGGGGAAGTAAGGGAAAGGCCAGGCAATAAGAACTAACCAATTACAGAGGCTTGCTGGACGCTGTGCTCGCGGAGAGGAAACTTATAATGAGCCTCCTCCAGCTCTTTCTTCCCCCCTTCCACTTCCCATACCCTCCCTCTCTCCCCTTAAGCCGTTCCTTCTCCAGAGCACAATTTCTCTCTCTCTCTCTCTCTCTCTCTCTCTCTCTCTCTCTCTCTCTCTCTCTCTCAAAGGAAAGGTTAATCAGCGCATCCCTTTTAACCACAAGCTTTTGAAATGTAATCCATCTGTTCAAGAATAAAAAACGGGCATACAAATGCACAACCCACTCCCATTTTAAGTATTATAAACAAGAATATTATAAAAGAAGTAATATGAAACTATCCTATGTGTATTCTTATTGTTGTAGTTCTTACATCACTTGCAGAAGATGCTCTTCATAATGCATCTGTCTGGTGTGAACGTGTTTTCTTTTTGCGATTGAGTTACTCGGCTGTTTTGATAACTAGTTCAAGGGAAGAGTAGTATTTGAGTATTCACGTTTGAAACGCATTACCAGAAGTGAAGAAAATAATAGTAAATATATTACGCATCGTCATAAGTCCTTTTTGTTACAGCACGATGTTCCCTTTTAATTCTAAAATCGTAGGCATCTCTCAAGGAAGTAGAAAATCGCTTGATCTCAGCTCCTTGCTTTGAGGCAGGAGGTAAAAGAACTGAGGGAAAGGCTCACTATGAATTGACAGAAGAAAAGGGATTGTAAGGTACGCTTCCAAGGCACAGTTGATATAGCCAACAGCTACTTACTGATGAGGTCAGCTGTTCATTCACAATGCATTGCTGTCAATATTTTTTTTATTGAGAGAGCTGAAGTATTCATTAATTAATTTTAAAATTAGCCTGATGCCTTCACGCCACTTCATAATCCCCTTCAATGTGTTGGTAAATTGGAGAGGAATGACGGCAGTCTTGATTGTTAACGGAAAGTTCAACAGCGAAGCAAAAAGAGCAATTGTGGTTACGTAAATCTTTGAGTCTGTTACCTCAGAAGTACAGAATCAAGATGACAATAATTGATGAAGAACAGTTTCAATAACAACAACGTCTCGAAGAATGACAGCAACAGGAAAACTGGATTCAGTCACAGAAAACAACAACAAATATTAATGACAATAATAAACCGAAGCAACAAAAAGGTCGATCATAACATCATCAAAACACCCTAATGAACGCCAGTTAATGAGGAGTTATAACTGTGAAAACATGGTCACTCCGGCATGAAAGATAAACGCAAAATCATGTGATCCTTTCCTGACCAAGTACAAAATAGCTCAGAATATTCCGGTGAAAACTGAGCGTGGCGTCCGCCCCTCATTACAAAAGCGCCAAACACATCTCTAATCGATCACAAGTTGTAACCATTATCACAAGAGATCAACTTAAATGAAGCGCCAGTGCATCGTTTCTATTCATATCCAGCTGCAATGAAAAATAATCTACATAAAAATGCCAACTAATTACCATTTATTTACAGACACACCTAAACTAAAACTGTTATAAAAACAGCAATTAATCACTCATTCGTTCTCTCTTTTTTTTCCGTGTAATAATACCAGTTAACAATGAGGATATTTTACCAATTACGTGGAACGGACGCATAACATTGATATCATATTGCATCACGATACGAACAGATTACTTTTTCATCCTGAAGCGAAACTTTATTAAAAGTTATTTTTGTGTTTCACGCAGAAACAACTATTGCCATTTAAATCATAACACAAGCTTCCTTTTAAGTGTTTTTCCTTTACACTTTGTCAGTAACTACCTCAGAATTAGCAGATAAGAGATACCTCAAGTACTGATCAGTGTCTTCATTTTATGAACAGCTAGTAAGTCGTAAATCCTTATCGTATAACGTTATTTTCTCTACGTAATTACAGATGTTGAAAATGTCATTTATTTTCAAACCACATTATCACAGTAACATGAACGTCCTCAACGTTCATCTTTACATGATACGACTTAGTTTATTCATAATCCACAAGAAAGGCAAATAAATCATGTTTAGAATTTCAAGTAGAATTTCAAATAAGAGATCTATCTGAATTAAATTTAGAGATCTTCAGGTGTCAATATTTACCTGCCTGTGAACATTTTCCGACTTCTTCTGTTTTACATTTATCAGCATTAATTTGCCATGTATAAACTCCGTTAACTTTGATATTAAAAGAAAATTTTCTTAGAACGTGTTTATTCGAAAGTTTAAACTTTCTAAGTCATCTTTACCAGATTTTAAGTATTTTTCTTGATATCATTTGCATGATCTAATCCTGCATTCAGCTACGTACAGTAGATTTGCATTCAGGCAAGAATTTTCAATGTTTTGTCTTCATAAGGCGCATTTTCAGTTCTATCTAACAACACCATCCAGCAGGTTCTTTACATTTCTGTTTTCTTTTTCGTAAGTTTCTTTTCTTAACGTAGTTATAAAAAGTTTTCGTTGTTGAGGAGGTTTTCAGTAATTTTCTTACTTCGGACAGTTTCCATTAAGTTTTCTTCTCTTTGGACACTTTCTTATGGATATTCTCCTTCCGGGGTCAATTATTCGCTCTTAAGAAAGCTCTGGTTAAGTTGTTCTTTCTTAAAAAAAAAAAAAAATCCTTTTTTAATTCCTAACATATTACCTAGAAACTGAGCATTCATTTTCATTATTTCCTCTTCTGTCCACATGTAAGCATCAACATTTTTCTTCAAGACGAATAGTTACACTAAAAAAAATCGTTTACCTTCTTTATAAAAGTAACACCTGCAGGACTTAGTCTTTTATTCACTTGAAATAGATCTATCTTTTATTCGTGTACATAAAACTCTTCGTAATTCACATGTCCGTAAAACTGAAATAATCCGCAATTCATTTCAAAGATCAGATGAAATCCTCTCATCATTCATTTTTGTGGTCAGTCGCCTTCATCTCTTCATTAAACTAAGGTCATCTTCAATTCATTTCTTCGGTGGCAGGAAATGATATTACTTTCATTTTTCGTGTAAATGGAAAGTCCCTAAAATTTTTTCTCCGTTGGAAAAAATGATTTAAAGCTGATTTTTAAATGAAGGGAAAGATCGAAAATTCATTTGTCATTCGAAGGGAAATGTCTAAAAATAACTTGTTAGCTGAAGGGTAAGATCTAAAGCTAATTTTTTAGATGAAGGGAAAATGTCTAAAACTTATTTTTCTCAAATGAAAGGGGAAAAATCTAAAACTCAGCTCTCAGATGAAGGGAAAACACACAAAACTTTTCTTTGGAGGAGAAGCTGTTATTTATTCCTCCAAAAACACATAAAACTCTTTTCTTTGGAAGAGAAGCTGTTATTTATTTCTCCAATTATGTCATAGCCACAAACTATTCACCTTTCCGTTTATTTGATGCAGTCTTCTAGAGACCGCTCCTTTCACGAGAAATCATCCATAACCCTTGCGCCCATTCACAAGAAATCATCTGTAATTCATATCTTTGATTAAATATCATCATCTATTTATGTTAAGGGCCACGTGAAATCATCTAAGACTCATTTTTTTTTCATTCAGATAATATTTGGATCAATTTTCTTCTCAGCCCACAAAAATTTATCGTACTCATCATTTCTTCAATTACAGCCTAACATGAAGTCTTCTACGTTTCTTATATATTAGTTATAAAATTCAGTGGTCATTTGACTATGATAATGACATGTGTGTTTTATTTTTAAACAGGAATTGAAAATACATCTTTTTGCTTATTAAATATTCCCAACAAGATCTGGAACGTTCATTTTACTTATTACCTCCCAAGTCATTCTGTAATTTACTCGGTTTTCACCAAATTAAATACAGAGTTGATCAAAGAAATTGCATTGCCAGATGTCCAAAAAAGTATGCAGCCAGTGCTAAGTATATACTGCGTAATATTATTGTACTGTTGTACTAATGACTGACCTGGTGATAACATTTAAAAGGAAAAATACCATTGATTCAAATTAAACAGGGTATCCACAGGGGTCAAAACTCTAATTTTTTCCTATTGTTTTTTATTACCTGAAGTTTTGAGATGTAAAAGGACATAAGGTTGTCCATCCCATCAGCCTCTGCTTTAAAAACATTGATCCAAAAAGTTGCCAAAGACTCCATTTGAACTGTTGGTGTACCTCTCCTGAAGCGTAAGCTGAAACAAAGCAACGCCAGCGAGACAGTTGACTAACAATGAGCGATGATAATGATAACAGATAATAAGCCTAATTAGGGAGACCGAATATTACGAGGGCGTGGTTGGAGAAATTACAGCCACGCTCGTAATTCACGGGCGTGCGGGCGTGAATACTAACAACCGTCTGCCCCCTTAAACGTCAAGGGGGTATATGAGGACGATGCAAAACAGAAGATAATAGTGGATGTGTGCGCGACGTTTTCAGGAGAAGAGAAAATAGAAACAAAAGAGAGTTGCTGACATGGCACTGAAGCTGAGAAGAGGATGAGATATATATATATATATATATATATATATATATATATATATATATATATATATATATATATATATATATATATATATAGAGAGAGAGAGAGAGAGAGAGAGAGAGAGAGAGAGAGAGAGAGAGAGAGAGATTTCTTTGTATTTAAACTTTCTAAAGAAGGAAAGTGTAATAACACGGACCAGGAAGACAGTTAATCAGCAAAAATGAAAATTTGAAAATGCGATGTGTCAACAGAGTGGGCTCGAAAAATAAGGTATAAAAAACATACCTATGAAAGATTATATTTTTTAGATAACGTAAGAAAAAGAAACGGATTTTGAGATCTTTTAATGATGCACTGGCAAGTTATTTTGAGTTGTTGTTTTCGTATTGAAATTTAAATGTACCGCATTATACTTGAAGCCTATGATTGTAATGGATCACCCCGTTCTTAAAGCGCTGAAACATCATCTTTGCCTTTAAAAATATATGCCAACTGCAGAGAAAAATTTAATATGACTAACGCTTATGTTAAGACACTAATGCTTATATTAAGATACCGGGTAACGTCGCCATTAAGATATGCAGTCAAATTCCGCTTGAGTCGATATCTAGGGTTCCACTGCAGTAAGTCCAATCGTTAGGATTGGATTTAATGACTGACTGATTAATCACCGTGTACCCTATAACTTCGCCACTTAATAAACACGAGATTTGTTTTTCTCTCCTAAACGCAGTGGTTTCTCTCTCCTTTCGTCTTCGGGAAAGAGTCCTGTCTTCGTTATAAGTTGTGGTATAGCTAATTTTCTTGCGATAAGTGAGGGCTTCTTTTGTGGCATGGAGAATTAAAGGTTTCAGAATTAAAAAAAAAAAATTATTTATCCTTAAATGAGCACTTCCTCTGTAGCTTATAAGATACGTTTTAGTTTTGTCATGAGAATAAATTTGTATCATTTGCTATGGGGAAAGAATAACACATATTCTTTTAACAGAAGCAATAGTTCGGGTTGTTGTTAAATGGGAAGTATTTAATGATTTAGATAGTGGAAGAAAGTATATCCCGTTTTCATTTTCTGTAATAGAAAATTACTGAGATGGCTATTTGTCTGTCCGTCCTCACTTTTTCTGTCCGCTCTCGTATCTTAAAAACTTCTGAGGCTAGAGGGCAGCAAATTGGTATGCTGATCACCCACCCTTCAATCATCAAACATACCAAATTGCAGCCCCCTAGCCTCTGTAGTTTTTTTATTTAGTAGTTAGTCATGATTGTGCGTCTGGCACCGCTATAGGTGCCAACAACAAAGGCCACCACCGGGCCGTGGCTGAAAGTTTTATGGGCCGTGGCTGAGAGTTTCATACAGCGTTATAAGCTGTATAGAAAACTCTCCGGCGCCTTTTCTACTTGTTTATTATTGGATACACAGTAGATGTTCGAATTCCGTGGTAGAAATGTGGTGGCCATGTCTCACTAACATTGCATATTTGGACAGGACCACAAGAAGGATATTTCTAGTGTGTCGGAAAGAAATTAAAACATTAGCATAAGAAAATGATAAATTGCAGAAAGACAGAAAAGGTAAAAAACTGGGAAACAAAGCAGCAAGCATGCAGTAGCTGTAGGAAAATATTAGAATAAAAAAATATTTTGGATACACACAGGATAATTAAGGCGATAAATGGGCATATGCTGTCATGAAAATTCTTTGATGAGTGATTTTAATATATATGTACGTATGTATGTATGTATGTATGTATGTATGTATGTATGTATGTATGTATGTATGTATATATGTATGTATATATATATATATATATATATATATATATATATATATATATATATATATATATATATATATATATATATATATATAGAGAGAGAGAGAGAGAGAGAGAGAGAGAGAGAGAGGGAAGTTTTCTGTACTGTAATTAAGGTTTATGACTGTTGAACCATCGGTAAGAGGGGAGTAGGATGGATGTCAACTAATCCGAATCTTGTTTCCCCCTCAGCGACGCCTTCTAAAAGCTTTTTAAAGTTATCAAAATGTGAATTTGGTGAATTAATGTGGGGCAATATTTCCTCTTTATAGCCTCCACCCTCAAACAAACCCCCATGTTTTTAATTTTTCAAATGCGCATTTGCCAGTAAGTGTATGGACAGGGAATTTCCTATACAATCAAACTATTCTGGTTTGTGAGGATGGGAGGGGGAGGGGTAAGATAAATGAATCGATTAAACATCGATAATTCTTGAGGCACAAGAAAAAATATATCCAAAAATTTGTGACAATTATAAGTATCGATGACGGGATACAATGAAATTTGCTTTTTACATTCTATTAATGGGTACCAGATCATAGTATCCAATGATCGGTACACCGCCTCTCTCTCTCTCTCTCTCTCTCTCTCTCTCTCTCTCTCTCTCTCTCTCTCTCTCTCCACTCGAGCGTTCTCTGCATTAATCCCTCTCCTCACCAATTATCCCATCCCTTCCTCTCCAAACTCAACGAAGATAATCCTGAGTCCGCCGTGTTTACTCACCTCTTCTACAGGAGATTGCATTCTCTCCCTAACGCACTCTCACTCTCTCACTTTACCTGTCTATCCGTCTAACTTCATTATTCTTCAGGTATCTGTCTGTCCGAATACCGTATCATTTAGCTATGCACTTTTAATGTTCATATGTTCAACTCGTCCTTTTTAATTTTTTCAATCAACCACCTATGCCTTTATGTTCACCTGTCAGTCTCCACCATTTGTCCTTGACTCTCTCTCTCTCTCTCTCTCTCTCTCTCTCTCTCTCTCTCTCTCTCTCTCTCTCTCTCTCATAATTTGTTAACATCTTGTTGTCCTCCATTTTTCTCTGTTTCCCCGGTATTTCCAACAAGCTTTCCCTTCCTTTCAAGTGTTTTCCCTCTCCTGTCATTTTTCTTTTCTTCTCTCGCGAACGGACGTAGTTAATATTTTGTTTAATCTTGCAGGTATATTGCTTCCCCCAGGTTGCAATCTAATACCTTATAGCTCTATTGGACTTCGCATGATTTGGGGTCCCTGTCCGACTTTCCTCGCCCTGCCTTGCCTTGCCCCCGCCCTCACCCCCTTCATCCCCCTTCCCGGCCTGGCTCAAGTCTCTCTCCTCCACGCGTGGACGAAAGGGGGTTGGCTCCCTCTGGATAAGAAATATCTAGTTTAGATTAGAATGGATTAGAAAAATTAGGTTTCGTGAAATAGGATTTCGGTGAAATTGCGTTACGGAAAATAAGATTATATATATATAACAATTTACAGAAGTAGTGACACGTTCAGAGAGCTCTGACTTTATATTACATTCCTCTTTCTTGTTCACATATAAATACACACACATATATATATATATATATATATATATATATATATATATATATATATATATATATATATATATATATATATATATATATATATATGTACACACACACACACACACACACACACACACACACATATATATATATATATATATATATATATATATATATATATATATATATATATATATATATATATATATATATATATATATATATATATATATATATTGTTTCCTCTTGTATTAACTAACTAATGAAGGCAAGTAACTGTACACAGCCCAAATACAAGCTTGCTTTTACGTCTGTGAAAAGAAATACGTTGACTTCAATATGTGAATGGTAGACCTATTCATTATAATGATTTGAAATCAAATCCAGTACCCGTTCATTAAAATGATTGAAAATGTATTAACCATTCACTGTAATGTTGCGGACTATGTTCTAAGCCGTCGTAATTTGTCGCCCTGAAAAATCTTGCGTTGGCTGCGGCACTTAAATCTTGATGCACTCTTATATTTGCCACATTTCACTGGTTGCAAAAGCGAAAATACAGTACTTCAGTATAAAACTGGGAAACATTACGATTACTAATAGATTCATCATCACAAAACTGCTTTATTTAATTAAGCCGCTGTCCACGTAATGGGAATAAAAAAAAAAGTTCGTAAACACTATCGACAATTTTGAAGTTTTATGTATTATTTCTTTATTTGCCTTTGTTACGAAGAAACGAAACCTATAAAAGGAGTTGGGGAAAGGAGGCATGGGGTTTCCTTACTTCTTCTTCTTTTTCTTCTTCTTCTTCTTCCTCCTCCTCCTCCTTCTTCCTCCTCCTCCTCCTCCTCCTCCTCCTCCTCCTCCTCCTCCTCCTCCTCCTCCTCCTCCTCCTCCTATTGTATCTTTCCCCCTACACTTCTCTTTCAACAAGGGTCCTAATTAAAAACTTTCCCCTGACCTTAGGGGCCAATTCTCCTTCACTCGAGAAATACCTCACCTAAGGAGAATGCTACCACTCGTGAAATACAACTTCTGTAACGATGAGATAACTAGTACTTCAAACAGCTCTATGGGCCTACTTGTTTCCCTCCGACATCTTCCTAACCTCCAACTCCAGTTTGCTTCCTAGATGATACTTTTCTCATTCCTCATTCCTTCCTTGCAAGTCTTCCTTACTCTAAGCTACCGTCTCGACCATCTGCTCCATTTTCTCACCCACCACCAGCTATGGTACTCAAGTAATTAGTTCACGTTTTTCTTTAGAGGAAAACAAGGCACATAAGTGCTTGTTGTTGTAGCTCTTCCCATAAATATATTTTAAGTATTATAAATTTAGCACACAACAATTCTATATCTGAGGCTACAATTGCAATTTTGAAAATGTAATGGTAACAACTTTTTTTTTTTTTCTAAAACCATCACAAGGTTTTCTATACCCAGTTGGATTGACGTTTTGTTTAATAATATAACGTAATATTTCTTGAAGTAGGAGATGCGAAGTAAGCAGTTACATGTGGATGCCTGATAGATTTTCAGAAGTATTGAGGAAACAAACTCCGTTTAGGATTAAACAGCAAACAAAATTATCTGTCTCGGAAATCCATTTGGTATCTGGCGTAAATACAGTATTCATAAAAAAATGGTAACTGCCAACATAAAATTTGACAGAAACATCGCTTTTTATCGCTGTTCATTATCACGGCAGTGTAATATGACTTGCCGCAGATAATCACATTTGCATTTTACTACCGGCAATCTTGTATTCCATTAAATCGTGATTATTTCTTGTGAGAACGCTTGAAGTTGATTCTTTCTTTCCCTATGAGAGGCTTTCCAGCTTCCTTTTTGAATATTAACTGGGGATAAAGAGAAAGAGACTTAAGACGTAATGTAAACTGCATCAACTATAAAAAAGAATGCCCTTGCTATCCTTATTTTGTAATATATCATCAGTTTCCCTGCTGGCAAGTCTATTTCGTTTAGCGCCCTTCCCTTCGTAGACTAGAGCTTGAAATCTTTGGTTCGTCAATACAACGGTAGCAGCGATAGTCCGACTTACCTGAGATAGTCTCGTTTGCAAAGGAGTAAATTAGCTTTTTTGTAGAGCGTGGAACCAACTTCGCCGAGGCGGCAGTCGCAGCAGCCGCACTTGAGGCAGTCCTCGTGCCAGTAGAGGTCTACTGCCTTCAGGAGGTACCGGTCGTTGATTCTCTTGCCGCAGCCGCCGCACTCATGGATCCCCGCCGTCTTACCCACTTCTACGGCCGCCATCCTCATCCTCCAGACACCTGCAACCAAACAAAAATCATCAGTGGCGGTCAAGAGAGAAAAAAAAGAGGAAAACTAAAAACTGATTATTATGTAATAATTGTCATAGTTATCAAGTGATATAGTGATTTGACAAGTCTTTAATACCCTCAACAATATTGCTTTTATTTCCTCTTCATTTACAGCTTTTCTTCGTACAAGCAATATATATGTGTGTGTGTATATATATATATATATATATATATATATATATATATATATATATATATATATATATATATATATATATATGTATATATATAGATATATATATATATATATATATATATATATATATATGTATATAGATATAGATATATATACACATACATACATACATACATACATACATACATACATACATACACACACACACACTGTATAGAACAGATTATCAGCTTATGGAGAAGTGGCAACCTCTCTATTCGCCCTGTGGTTCATCTTAAACTGGTTTTACTAGCATTCATTTTTTTTTACATCAAAATATTCAGCTCCAAACTTCGTTAAGAAAAGGAAAGAGAGAGAGAGAGAGAGAGAGAGAGAGAGAGAGAGAGAGAGAGAGAGAGAGAGACTCTTCACAATGAAACCCAACTAATCACTTCCACATCTGATGTATCCAATAGTTCCATCTAGACATTTTCTGAAGATTCATTTTCCAGACAGATTCCATGGTTTCCAAAACACAGACCACGTTTCAGGGTCTGGGTGGTGCCACCCCTATCCCAAAGCCCCCTCCCCCCCCTCCTCCTCCTACACACTCCAGCTATCCACAGGAATATCCGAACACCGCCCGACCTCTTCTGATTGATCCAAACTCTGCTAATTATGTCTGAACCGCATCGGTTTAAAAACTTCCCTGGACTCCTTCCCTACTGCCCCGTCTCCTTCTCCACCCTCCCCTCCCCTTCACACGAACACAACATCCCGCGCCCCTTCCCCCCGTTTCCCAAAACAAGAAGAAAATTAGGCGCGCAAAATCCATCTCTCATCGTAATCATAATAATAATAAAAAAAGATATAAAGAGAAAAATCATCCGAGAAAGAAGAAACGAGTCGCCAATTAGTTCTTTGTGGCCAGGGAACCAACGTCTGTAATGCCAATCACTACCTGTAATAATGTGTGGTTCCTCCTTGGCTACCGGTAACAATGGCCCACCGAATGGTTAATATCGGCTGGCTTTCATCACTAGACAAAGCAACTAGGGAACTTTATATTTACTTGGGAGGGATTCCTTTTTTTCCAAGGGGGCAGGGGGAAGGATAGGGAGTAGCATTATTAAAGATGTCTCTTACTGAGGGGCGCAGCGCCGCTTGCGGAATTTGCCCGGACGTTGGACGATGTTGATAATGAACGAGCTACGTTATGGCTGAGGGTAGGGAGGGAGTGGAGGAAATGACGCAGCTCCCCCCCTCCCCCACTTCTAAAATGAACTGGTGTTTACACACGCAGTGCATAGGACATGCATATGGATGCTGTGACCGCACCAGGATCACGGTGTGAGCTACCCCAGGTTTCTTCCTTATATACAACATTCCACTCTCTTTCTCTCCGAGATGTTTTGGTACACATGGACCTTCCGATTCTATAAACATACGTACAAAACCTCTTTGAAAAGACATACCTAATCATGAGAGAGAGAGAGAGAGAGAGAGAGAGAGAGAGAGAGAGAGAGAGAGATTGCTGTCACACGGCATCAGCGTAATTTATCCTCCACCAGATAAGCTGAATGCTAAGAGCGAGTATGCAAGTATATATATATATATATATATATATATATATATATATATATATATAATATATATATATATATATATATATATATATATATATATATATATATATATATATATATATATATATATATATATATATATAAAACGTAATGGATATTCTTCTTTTACTTTTTGTGTGTAAAAACGACAGCCTGTTGATAATGAACTCCATCTTCAGACTTGCTGTCGTCCAGTCTAGACTCACCACTGGCCCTTTATATAAAGGAGAATAGAAGTACCTGATCCGAGCTTCAGGAAGGGAATAACATCCTTATGGTCAGGCATTTGGGTACATCGGCATAATTAAATATAATAAAGCGGGCAGAATAGAATCAGCGCAAGCAAAATCCTTCATATGTGGGTATGGTATGTGAATAAATCAAAACTCACTGCCAGTATAATGGCAACGAAACCCGGGATCTCCTTCAGAAACGCGAATCGACTTTAATCATATTAAAAATCCTTCGGCCGAAATCAAATCAATGCTCAGTGAACGACAGGCCGCTAACACCTCGACCGATGCGCAAGGGAAAAAGGCCCTCGGCGTCCTTCCTGCACAAGGGTTAATATTGACTCCCCGCCTTCTGCAAGGGATAGAGCAATTTCGCTCCGCGGGTGGCAAAGTCCCCATTAAGTTACACCGTCCCGTCAGGGGCAAAGCTATGCATTAGTTGATTACTTTATTACCTTAGTTATCGGGCGAGTACAACCTCAAATTAAACTTTAAATTAAGAAAACGAGAACAAAAAACAACAGCTGCTATCGTATTGCCATTCTTCGCAAATATTCTTTTCTTTGGGGTTAATGGTATTTTATTTTTTATATTGCGTCCTTGTAGAATCCTTTATTGGAAATTCTGCAAATTATTTTGCTTTTATATTACTTTCAAAACATAGCGTATAGCTCCAAATCTTTTCAATTTATTCCTATTTCCGTTTGGGAGTTCTTCGTGCATCTTGCAATCGTCAAGTTATCCGGTTTTTCTCTATGCCATGCATAAGATGTTACTAAATTTTGTGGGGACGAAGGGCTAAAAGTGTAGCACTGTATAGGTGTTAGCTTTATTCTTTGTACTCTCTCTCTCTCTCTCTCTCTCTCTCTCTCTCTCTCTCTCTCTCTCTCTCTCTCTCTCTTCCGCCTTGCAGCTTCATTTACATATTTTCTCAACTCAGGACCGCTGAGTAATATTCACATGATAACATTAATAGAGGAGACACACATCCTGAAGGTGTAGATTGAGATAAAGTTCGCAAAGGTGTTTAAACAGGAAAAAAATCGCATATCGCAACCTTTGCGATGCAAGTACCGGAACAAAAAAATTAAAAGTGAAAAAAATTACTAAATATTCATCAGAGGGAATAATTGACGTGCAGAGACATCGCCAACTAGTTACAACTGAAGCTCAAGTATGCATGCCACACCATGAAAGTATGTGAAGGTGGGTATGCTATTAAATGACTTCGCCTCGAATATAGTCTTATATAGTGTAGTTTATACGCAGATAACTAAATGCAATAAAAACAGAGAACGCTCTCACGTACACTGGTCTTGATTCAATACGATGGTTGAATGCACAAGAAATGGCCAACTTCAACACTTCATTTAATAGATTAGTGCACCCAGTGATGTATAAAAATATGTACCCTAACGCACACACGCATAGATGTATGTATGTATGTATGTATGTATGTATGTATGTATGTATGTATGTATGTATATATCCTAAGCGAGAAAGAGACAAGGACACAGAGGTCGGATATCTGTATTGAGAGATTGCATGGCAGAGTAAAGACGTTACAAAATTCAAGATACGAAAGTCAAAGTTGATGTTTTTTAAAAACTAGTTAATTTTACATATAAAAATCTGGCAGAACCTTTCCTGAATACCTTAGAAGGGGGCTAATACCATTTAACCGATTTACACTGCATAAATCGGGGTGTACTATATAGCTGGACTGAAAGGTAATAATCGGGCATTATCTGCATGTTTGTCCATTTAGATTTTGAGAGGGAGAACGCTAATTAAAATGTATATAGTAAATCTCTCTCTCTCTCTCTCTCTCTCTCTCTCTCTCTCTCTCTCTCTCTCTCTCTCTCTCTCTCTCTCTCTCTCTCTTTGTGGGTTAGCATTTATCATAACCATTTTACTAGCATGGCATGAAACCCAATATGAATGCAATAAATACCTTAATATTGTGGAATTTTTGTTATAAAGAAAACTTGAATATTGTTCATAGCGATTTATTATTAATTTTTGAGAAAATATACATTTTTCATTAAGATAATCATTGGGGGTTTCAGTAATAAACGAACAATAAAATGAAATTATCTTTTTAATTTATCTTGGTTTAGAGAGGAATTTAATCAGTGGGTTATCTAGCAAAGTGACGACATTAGTTGGAGTGCCAGGGGTCACTTCTTTCGAGACATGTATGATACCATGATCCCTATGCGGTGTATTCACATACAGACGCACAAACATGCTGAATGGCCTCATATCAAGCGCAACGTCAATAAACAATACTTCGTGGATGTATTTCCAAATGTTTCCGTACTATAACATACATTTCGCAGTTGCCTGGTACATCCACCAAAGGGGATTTTAAACCAGTAAGTGCCGCTGGTGTTACAAGTGAAAGATAAAATGTTGCGTTGTTTGAGCAATGAATGTAATGAAGGCAGGAAACCATTTTCATGTATCTATTCCCCTTTGATTTTTAGGTTTGATTTGCTAGACAAAATTCTCTCTCTCTCTCTCTCTCTCTCTCTCTCTCTCTCTCTCTCTCTCTCTCTCTCTCTTTCAGTGCACTTGTCTTCTTTTGATTATTAATAAAGGACACAAGTACAGTTCTCTGGCATGGAAGTTAAACCAATATGACTTCTATGCCTCCGGTACATTAAGGTGGTTCTTCTTCATAGAGCTCCAAGAATGTTGGATCAAAGAGGTAAGCTTGTATTGTGTAAGACACCAACAGGCATTACCCTAATGAAACACTGGACGGACACAGGCGCATGCGCTCTCTCCCGCGCACATACACTCATGCGCCCACAGTACTTTTAACTCCTTGTATCCACGTACATAAATATGAACCGTACAGACACATATTTAAACCTACATACACACATATATGAACTGTATATACATGAAAGTTTTGTGTTTTCGTGTGTACAGTACATATATGCATCTTAGGGCGTTATTATGACGACTTCTATGTCATCTCAACAAACACAAATGAAGGAAAAATGAAAATCAGTGAGAAATGTCTGCTGCCAGAAACAGACAAACGAACTTCCAAAGCGCATAACGTTACGAAGTGTACTCAAAAACACTTCAGGCATACGTGCACACACACACGTGCCCGTACATACCCACATATGTACACTTCCACATCTCTTCTGTCAGTTCTGGAAAAAAGGAGGTAATACCATCGGCGTCCTCTCGGAGAACAGAATAGCATTGTACAGAAAGTCCCGAAATTGGAAAGAGGAGATTGGGTTGTGTATGTGAGGAGATTGGGAGGGAAGGAAAGGAAAATGGAGTTAGGAGGAGAGGAAAGAAAGGAAAAGTGAACAACCTGAGAGAGAGAGAGAGAGAGAGAGAGAGAGAGAGAGAGAGAGAGAGAGAGAGAGAGGATGCGATGAGGGGAGATAGCGGAAATGGATTTTGGAAATAGTTCTAGTCAGATGTTATTGGTTGGGAAGAGGAGAAGGTGCAGGAGGAGAATTCCCTCTTCCTCCTTCTCCCCTTCCCCCAAATTACCCCTTCCCCATTCGGGAGGAGTGCCCCACTGGGGAACACGGAAAGACGATAACAGAAACCGGGGGAGGGGTATTCAAGAGCCGGGAGTGAGATGATGGAGAGGATTGGGCGAGAAATCCTCCGAAGGAGATTCCGGGGGAGACTGACCTTGTATATGCTGGGACAGCAGGAATTGATGGCAATTGGTTTTTAAAGTCTATCGCAAACACTGTATATGTGTATGTATGTGTGTGTGTGTGTGTGTGTATATATATATATATATATATATATATATATATATATATATATATATATATATATATATATATATGGCAACAACGAAAGTAATCGTTATTTCCATTACATTTAAACTGACCAATCAAAGTAGAACTTTTGGTTCATAAAAAGACAGACACACATTATATATATATATATATATATATATATATATATATATATATATATATATATATATATATATATATATATATATATATATATATATATCTAACGGTACAATATTATGAAGCGGACAAAGGAAACAGTACTAAGAATATTTTTTCAGATCCACGATATCGGTGCAACACCATCCAATCACTAGTATTATAAATGTATCAACAATGAACACACAAAAAAAGAGGGAGTGGATTATGCCCGGTACATGTGCATATATCATTCTGGGCATTTTGTAATTCACTTTCTCGTTACGCAACCGAGATTCGTTGATAGACTGGTGGCTGGTTAAATGATTTCACATGGCACACTGGCTATTCCCATAAATCACAACGGCATATGATACCGTGAAACGCATCCGTAAGTTTGCCCGCTGGTAATTTCGACAAAGAGTGATTACGAGTTGGATACGGGTATTGTGAATAACAAGCAATCACTCATGTGTGGGATAATTTCTTACTTACACTTGAAAGGTAAAATAATCCCCTGACTGCCATCTTCAAATAAATAAACATGTATATTATATTATATATATATATATAACACACATATATATACAGTAATATATATATATATATATATATATATATATATATATATATATATATATATATATAATATCATGTATGCATGTATTTAAACACGATACCACTTATTCAAAGACTTCAGTCCACAACAATGTAGTGCTTGGCAATAAGGACCCTCAAACCGCCCACGTATTCTCAGCAAACGACATCTCTTGCTCTTGGCCCCTCCTCTCCCTACCCACCCCGCTCTCCTCTTCTTCCCGAAAAAACCACGCCTGCTCCTCCTTTCCTAACTTTTGCTCCGCTTTATACCTCAACCATAAAAGTAAATCCTAATGTGATGTAATCAACATCAGAAGCCGTGGGATTTCTAAAACAGCCTGTATCTAAACTGTCTTCTGTCACTCGTATATTGAACCAGCAACACCCCCTCCCCCTCTCCCCTCCCCCTTTTCGAAAAAGTCATAGCTCACATGATAAAAAATGACCCTTAAATCACAGGGCAATAAGTCGCATTCTTCCCTGATTATGAAAACTCGATTAAGCAAACCCCTTCCCCAACACATGCACACGCACAAAACTCATAAGGCAAAAGAATTAGAGCGGGAAAAAAAGGGAGAAAAAAAGAGAGAACAGACGGACAGTAAAATGAGACTTTTGCTGTTTGGTTATTATTCTCATCCGTTATATTATCCTGGATACGCGTCTGTCGAAATGATACTGTTATAACAGTCATTTCCATCTACCTTTATTGGAAAGTTTGACAGTTAATGATGAGAAACGGACGTCTATGAGTTCCTACGCTCATGTTTCTATTTGGGTTTTGGTCAGTTTTGTGGGATATTTACTCATACATGCATACAATGGAACAGAGTACCGCGCTCCCGTGTGTGTGTGTGTGTGTGTGTGTGTGTGTGTATCTGTGTATAATTATATATATATATACATACTGTATATATATATTTATATATATACACTTGTATACATATTTTGTGTATTATTATTCACCATTTAAAATGTATTTTCTGTTGTGTTTGTCTCTCCTTAATATTTTGGGGGTTTTAATACGGTTGCAGACACACGACCAGCATTGCCCATAAACAACGTGTTCTAATCTGACGTTAAATTTACCTCGGGTATTATGAGTCAAAACAGCTGGATAATGACAACCATACACGACCTTATTTTTGGGACTTTACATAAGCCCCCTCATAATTCTTTTTAATTATGTCGACGTCATTATTTTGATTATATCATTTAAGAGTCAGCGTTCAGTCGAATGTTAATGAGTTATTGTAATGCGATGCAAGTTTGTGAGTCAACCCAGCGTTTCCCTTCAGACTTCAAAATAAAGGTTCCGGTTATTCAAATATCCGTCAGTTGGTTCTTTTTCTATATTCTTATTTACTTTTTTTTCCCCATTACGCGTTGCGGTAAGAATGGACCATTTAAATGTAAAATTAAAGCCAATAGAATTACCTTTTTGATCCCTTTCATTTAAAAGAGTAATTTAGGGGGGAAGGATAATGCATAATTTAAATGCATAATTTATTCATCATCGGTCGATGATTTCACTTTTAATTATCAAAAATAAAATAGTGGGCGCCATGAATGACTAATTTTAATAACATAAATGTTTCAATCAACTGTAAATAAGAACTTTTTTTCGGTCCATAGGCGCGATTTTAATACGGTAGCAGTTTCAAATTACCATTACATCATCGTGAAATATCGATTATAATTACGTGGATACTTGCAGGAGATAACGCGCTTAAAATGAATCTCAGACGTAATTTCCGCAATCTGAGTGATAATTACTTTGATCCTGCAAGTGATTAAATATTTTATTGCAGTGCTCTCACCCACTGCACAGTTGTATCTCATTTTTTTTCTTCCCAAACTTACGATAAAAGTAAATATACTACGAGTATGAAAGACAATTTGCCCTGGAGAATTTTGGCATCTTCTTTATGGCTTACTAATGGTCAGAAAAGATTTGCCCTAAACACGCACATTCGCTCTCTCAACCCCCTCTCTCTCTCTCTCTCTCTCTCTCTCTCTCTCTCTCTCTCTCTCTCTCTGTATCAGTCTTCTCTCTCAGTTTCCCCCTCTCCACATCTCCAATTCTGCATTCTTAGTTAACAATATCCTGTGCCAGGAATGGATTCCCGTGTATTCGAAAGCATTGCTCGAGCGCCTACTCGCATACACACACACACACCCTCTCTCTCTCTCTCTCTCTCTCTCTCTCTCTCTCTCTCTCTCTCTCTCTCTCTCTCTTTGTATGTGTGTGTGTGATCATCGTGTTTTATAAAATAAGTATTTATTATTTACATCCATGCCATGTCAATTATCATAAAAATAAACAGAGTCATCACCTAATTTGCTTGCCATGTGGGCGCCGGGTCATTACACAGATTGGAAAGTCGGTGGTCACGAATGTACAGGGAGGAGCAGAAGAGGGAAAAGGAAAGAAAACGGAGAAAATGAGAAAGAAAAGCGGAAGAGGAACAAGAGACCGAAGGGAGAGCGAGAAAGAAAGTACGGGTGAGGAAGAGGAACGAAAAAGGAAAGGGCTGAACTAGCGAAAAAGGGGAGAGAAAGAGGCAAGCAAGTAAAGAGAGCCTGAGGAGGGAATGAAAAAGTCCAAAAGGAACAGGGGGGGAAATGCGATAAAAGTGGGAGAGGAAAAGGAGACGGTTAGGAAAGAGAAAACTGAACATTTTAAAGGAAGATGCAGCAAGAAAAAGGGGTTAAGACCGATGAAAAGCTGCTCAAACGTGAGAAAGACGAAAAGGGTGAATGGAAAATGAAAACCGGTGTAGCAAAGAAAGAAAATTTCCGAGGAGAAGCTGCAAGAAAAGGGCATGGGAGAGTAAGAAGTAAAAGAGGGCGGAGACGAACAGGCAGAGCAAAGGAAGGTGGAGAGAAAAATATACGCTCATAAAAACGCAGAAAAAAGAATGAAAATATTCGCAATGAAAAATGATTAAACCACAGAAAACAATAGGTACTGGAAACCGAAAGCCACTGCACCACCGGAACATCGTGAAAAAGGCCACGACAAAAAAAAAAAAAAAAAAAAAAGCAAAACATGGAAAAATGGGTTCCCCCTAAGTTGGCTTTTGTTGAAAATGTAGCGAGGCAGTTGATCAAAGTTAATGTGTTTGCACCCGACTAACAAGTCCCCGCAAATTTAAGAATTTTGTATGACAAGCCGCGCTAACGTTAAAGCGATTAAAGAGCCGCCCTTGACAGCTAAACGTCAACCAACATAATCTGATTTGACGCCTCGCGACGTACGAACTCCGCTCCCTCTCTCTAACTCTCCCACTCCCTCTCTTTCTCTTAGTTAACAGTAAAAAAAAATTGGGGGGGACTATCAGAGATTGCAGCAAAATCTAAGCATTAGCGACGCGTTGGTTAGAGCATGAGGAAGTGCCACCAGTCACGAGAAATACAAGAACAAACATCAGAAAAAAAAAAAAAAAAAAAAAAAACGAGAACGCAGTCGTCAGACGTTCGTACTACGAAACGATGAGCGTGCAAAGCGCTAACTTATAGCCACCATCTCAACAGAGAAAATGGAAAATCAAAGAAGCCCAAATCCTCATCATATATTCTCCTGTCCAGATTAGAAGCAAGAGGCGGCCATGAGCATTATCGATGGGGAAGGGGAGGGGTGAGGGGATAAGGTCAGATATAAACAATAGTGACGCCTGCAGAAGCAATTCTCCACCCCTCCATCCAAAGGCCATTACTAACTCCTTCCTTAATCCTTCCGCCATCCTTCCCGCCCCCCAACTTTCTTCCACCCCGCTCCCATCCCCGCCAGCTCATCCACAACCTCCAGGCTCTCCTCCGCCATTAGACATAGTCCGCTCACGTGATGAGAGAAGGCATTACTTTCATTATGGCCTAACTAGGAGTAAACGAACAGGAGTGTGACATGAGGGTCTCGTCGGGAGGATTTACCGAGATACAGTCATTCAGGGCGAGGAATATGATCCAGTATTCACGCAAGTTCCTGACAGGATAAGAATATTAGATTAAAATATTCCCAGGGTATGTGCCTCACTAAAAACAATTATATCTATCTATCATTATACATATATACATACATACATATATATATATATATATATATATATATATATATATATATATATATATATATATATATATATATATATATATATATATATATATATATATATAATATATATTTTATTATAATGTATTTTTATATCATTTGCATATACAGCCTATATATTCCTATATTTTAGCCAATCTGCGGCTTTGCCCTCTTATCCGAATATCTATCCAGTTTTTGAGTGCAACCTACGAAAAGCAAGCATACAATATGAAACCGGCCCCAAAAGAGGGCCTTTGCATGGCATCCGAATAGAAAACTCATGAGTAGGCGAAGTAGGGAAAACAAACAAGGAAGGCCACAGCAGAAGGAGACACCTTGCAATTGTTTGCATTCCTTTCTTCAAGTTGTTGCAATCTAATGACAAAGCAAAGTAAATGAGCGCAGAACATGCACATCACTAGAGTATTACACCTCACCGAGATTCGTGTACATTATCCAACACTCACTTTCATGCATAATATGACACCATTTCTTATATGCAACCACACGCAAGAAACCATTAGCTTTTACCATGCAAAGAACCATTAAAGGGTGTATGTGCGCGTTTGTACGCTTGCTGTGTGCGTGTGAGCATCTGTGCGCTTGCATACAAACAGGGAGCAAGCACAACCGCAACATCCTGGACAAACCAGTAGGGAACCCAATACAATATAGTGGATATGTGAATATGAGGTGGGAAATACCAGCATAACCTGGGGATGTATCTCATGCGGCGGAACACTTCATCTGGATTTACAAAGAAAGAGACAGAAAGGACAAAAAATAAGTTCTTCTCACGGTATCTTCTATCAATGGCACAACCAGAAAGGGGAAGAAATCAGGCTTCCTTTCCTTTGCGCCCTTCCCTCGTCTCCAGGGTAGGGGAGCGGGGGAAGAAGGGGGCTACATATAACGTATATTGTAAGAACTTATTTAGCGAGAATATATTTTCCCATAGACCACTGATCAAACGGTTTTATCTTTGCGCAGTTTCAAACTTTATTTACTTATTTTTATTTGCTGCTTATGCTTATACCTCAAATTTCACTGTCTATAGATAACTGATAAATATTTCCAGGACGCATATTCCCCTTATTTGGCGTGGAGGATGTGCCCGACCTCCCCCCCCTCTCTCTCTCACACACACACACACTTAATGCTCATTATTATATTTGTGCTTATAGTCTTAACGTCATCGTAAATTCACGCTGAAGAAGCTTGTAAGTGCCAAACGACGTTCGAGTTTTATGTATGCCACTTTGACGACTTAGCACATATAATGATTAATTTATCATTATTAATTTATTAAAATAGAGCTTGATACTAAAAAAGGACAGTGATATCGAAGAACTGAAATTTAGGATACTTGCACCATGCGCTTCAAAGAATATCAGTGGCTGCAACACATAAATATTCCAGTCGAGGGCAAACCTTGAAATGAAATACGAATAATCTTGAGGATCGGAGGTAATCTCTCTCTCTCTCTCTCTCTCTCTCTCTCTCTCTCTCTCTCTCTCAAAATCTTCTCCAAACAAAGATCGCCGTGCACGCAAAACTCGCATTTGAAGCAGTTACTCTCATTACCTCCTATGAGCACAACAATCACTGAGCTCTACCA
The DNA here is from genome assembly GCF_040412425.1 of Macrobrachium rosenbergii. Taxonomy (NCBI): domain Eukaryota; kingdom Metazoa; phylum Arthropoda; class Malacostraca; order Decapoda; family Palaemonidae; genus Macrobrachium; species Macrobrachium rosenbergii. The sequence continues at coordinate 4,383,657 of NC_089781.1, forward strand.
TTCGCTCCCATTCTGTGGGAAGGGGAGAGGGAGGGGGAACGGGTTGATGGAAAGAGGGATAAGGAGGCGTATATGCAGTTGGGTTGGGAAAAAGGAAGGGATGTAGAAGACGTGAAGGATGGAAAGAAAAAGTGATGCCCGTCTGTTGAAGAAAATAGGAACTACTACTACTACTAATAATACTACTACTACTAATAATAATAATAATAATAATAATAATAATAATAATTAAAGTCAGCAACATCACACAGAAAGTAACGCCGACACAAGCAGCAGTAGCGACGATAATAATTACGATAATTAAAAGGGATATGATGCTTTCACCAATCATTTGATGTATTTTCGCATCCGTTTAATTTCGCTTTTGGGGGTGAGGGGCAGAGCTGTAAGGGCCTACCCCGAGTATGCACCATCATCTCATCCATTTCAGCTGTAGTTTCGGGGACCCCTTTACCCTTTCATTTCCATAAATTATCAAGCCTTTCTCCCCATGCCTTTCATTTCCAACTAGCCGGAAAATCTATTCTCTATCGGCTCCTCCTCCTCCTCCTCCTCCTCCTCCTCCTCCTCCTCCTCCTCCTCCTCCTCCTCCTCACCAACGAACCCCCAAAAAACCCTCCTCCTTATTGAGTCCCCCACACAATATACTCCCCCCCCTCACCTTGTCTCTCCATTTATTTGACATTCTTTGTCGCTGCATTTACTCGGACTGTCCGTATTTATCAGTGTCTGCGCTTACTTCGACATGAAAGCATTTTTGTTTCTCCGCTTAATTTTTTTTTAAACGCTTTTGTTTATTCTTACCAGTCCAGTTTCTGTTTCAGGCCGTTATTAACAGCCCCTTAATCTAACACGCCTATATTATGGACGAAAAGATTTTTCTCTTGTGTTGTGAGGTTACAATTTATTATGTAAGTTTACAAAACTCATTTTATGACACTGCTTTCTTTCTTTACATATATATATATATATATATATATATATATATATATATATATATATATATATATATATATATATATATATGTATATGTATGTATATATACATGTATATATACATGTATATATATATATATATATATATATATATATATATATATATATATATATATATATATATATATATATATATATATATTACTTTGTATGATCGGAAGTTACCAAACAATTAATTTCCTAATTGTTTAATTGTTTGTCTCAATCTTTGAAGTTTACACGCACGCAGTAGAAGCCATAAAAAAACATTATATATATATATAGATATATATATATATATATATATATATATATATATATATATATATATATATATATATATATATATATAGAGATATAGAGAGATAGAGAGAGAGAGAGAGAGAGAGAGAGAGAGAGAAATTTAAATATTTTCCTGCATTCAAGTATTCAACATTCTTCTCTCATTTCGGAAATGGTCGATGAAATCGGTTATTTTTATTGAGAAGCAAATCGAAGTTTTCAGAAACAACCTGAATGTTATCAAGCAGTATCAGGGGTTTTAAAAGGCAAGAGTAACTGAAAGAAGTATGTGCTGGAATACAAATAAATGGCGACGAATAGATTTCAGTAGATTATGGTTGCTACTATCTTTAAGAACAGCTGAATATCTAGAGAAAGTAATAAATGACATATCTCTGAGAGCGCTGCCAATTATCAGTAAATATTATAAAAAAAAAGTCAAAAACAAAAAAGGTCAGCGAGTGTTATAATTTCTGATCTATTTACAAGCATCAATGCTAATGCTTGAGAGTATCAACATTTCTAAGCTAAAAGAAATTTTGAAGGTTAATATCTTTAGTGTTAACATTTCTCTCATCTACCTGAAAGGCTGAAATCGAAGGCACCGGGGGTTTTATAATTCCTTTTCATAATATCCCATCCACTGGTATGCAATCAAATACCTTTCTCCTTCCCTCCTACCCACATCAGCCACTCCTCCCACCACCAGCCTGGGAAGAGGAAGGGGATAGGGAATCTGAGAGAGAGAGAGAGAGAGAGAGAGAGAGAGAGAGAGAGAGAGAGAGAGAGAGAGAGAGAGAGAGAGATTCCTCCCATCTCTCGCCCATTCTTCCTTTGTCGTTTTCAATAGTCTCTGTTACCCTCCATTTTTTTTTCCTTTTCTCTTTCTAACTGCAGTCGCATTCCACCCATTTATTCAGTCTTCAGCGGACCCTCTTTCATTTTCACACGTTCATACACTTTCATCAAGTTTTCTTCTAACCCCCTTTTCCACAAATATCCCCGGGAGTCTTTATTAATGGTGTTTCTCCGCACTAATTCAAGCACTTACTCTTACCTTCGTCTACTTCTTCTTCTTCTTATCCAGGTCTTCCTTATTCTTAAAACTTACCCCCACTCTCCCTGCAATACATTTCACAGGTCCACTTTATTAAATATCTTTCTGAAACTCCTTTCTGCAAATATTCCAGGCGTTCCCAATATCTATCCTCCAACCAAAAATGTCCAGGCCAGAGATATTTATATGCACACAAATTATTATTATTATTATTATTATTATTATTATTATTATATATATATATATATATATATATATATACATATACATATATATATATATATATATATACATATATACACACACGCACACACGTGCGTGTGTTTATTATACATAGTTGGAAACGCATGTTAGTTACCGTAATGACGACAGGATAGCAGTTGGTCTGGCTAGCCTAATATAGCTGAGAATAGCCTCACTTATAATAGGAAGTATTTTCCCCGGGGAGTTGGGAATTGCATTCGTATTAGGTAAGCACAGTTTCAAATAGGGATGGAATTCCATATATTGTTCGTGTTTACATTTTTGGATTCAACTTTCATATCCTTTAATAAGTTTAATCGATGTCTTTGGTAATCCTGTGTTTTTTTAACTATACTGACACTAGCTTAAATGATCCTGCACCGTGCTGACGTAGCTGATCCCTTAAGGATTGCGTTCCTTACTAGCAGTAGCTTTAAGGATCTTAGGCTATAACAGCTAGAACGCTGGGAATCCTGCCCCGTACCGGCAAGATTTATAATGATCCTAAACTATAATAAAGCTAATAATCAGGATCCCGCTCTATTTTAAGCTAGACATCGCATCTACGTACATGCGAGTAGTAATGTACATGACGCCGCTCAGTCACCTTCAGTAATGAAAAGAAACGTTATTTTCCTTCAGCTAAAGAACTCATGGGTAATTTAGGGACAACAGAAGGCTTAATCTTAATGAAGCTACGATTTCCTTCTATCTTTCTGTTCAAAAGATTCAGTTTCTTCGCCGTATCTAATTATAAAGCGTGGAATTTATTTTATCATATACAATCGCAAGAAAATGAATTATCTCGCATTAACTCATTACGATGAAGATAATGTTACACGGCTGATAATTTGTGTCTCTAGCCAGATAAATGCTCTCTCTCTCTCTCTCTCTCTCTCTCTCTCTCTCTCTCTCTCTCTCTCTCTCTCTCTCTCTCTCGCTAATATCAGAGAACACCAAGGAAAGGCAAGAGAGAATACCACATCATTCATTAATTCTCAAAGCTCGAGGAACGTGTGCATATGAGAGAGAGAGAGAGAGAGAGAGAGAGAGAGAGAGAGAGAGAGAGAGAGAGAGAGAGAGAGAGAGAGAGAGAGACTTACGGCCCAGCAGCAACCCAGCAAGTAATTATGAAAATGAGTGATATCTTTTTATTCTCTTGGTAACCTGTCAGCTGGAAGCGCACCTCCGGATCTGAAATCCCTTGAAGAAATGGTAGAAAAGGCAAAGGTATTGTTTTCGTCGAACCTTTATCTTTCGTTAAAAGATGAAAAATAAGCGCTTATTATATATCTATATATCATACACATATATATTTATATATGTATATATATGTGTATATATATATGTATGTGTATATATATATTATGTACACATATGTGTGTGTATAAATTGTCTGTGTAGGTGTACGTACGTGCACACTTCATTAACTGTCAAAACAGAGCTCAAATAAGCAATTTAAAAACACTCCGAATGACAATGAATTCGTCAGAAACAAGCGCACAGAAAATGAGTAATAAATTACAGGTGAAAATTGAAACAGAACGCATCAGACGTATAAATACATTAGCATCCTTAACTTCGGGTCTCTGATCTAAACAGATTTAATCGCTTTTCCCTGTTAGGAAGTGTCCATTATCAATGAACAAATGAAATGTAATCACATTTACTAGCTGGATATTAACAGAAGTTAATTACTCGAACCTACACAATTATCAGAGATACGAGGACAGACCAGACAATCATATCGCTGGTAATCAGCCAGTTGTTATACTTAATTGGAATATCAGAGGCGCGCAATTTTACATTTTCCGTTCACTGTCCAGTTTGCAGAGCGATTAGATTTAGCTCCCGTTTTCAAAGAAACATTTATGGGAAAAGGACGAGGTGTAATGTACTTATTTCTAGTGGAGTTTGTGCTATTCATATTCGTCACGGAATATGGAATAAGTAAAGCATATATATTTTTGTTTATGCTGCATTCTTTCTTTCAGATTCATTATTATTACACGTTACGGAAGTAAAATTACTAATAGTTTTTGTTTTATTTCTCAGAACAATCCAGCTTTATTTTTATTAATACTATATTTTGATTTGTCAAAGGATCAGGCTTCCGACTGCCTTAAATTAATTATATAAAAAGCTGGCGTAAAGGAAATTTAAGCCTTCGTAATAGTGCCAGCACTTTTCACCTTAATCCAACAGTATGTCAGATAACAGTAATCCAAGAGTAATTCCTGGAAAAGCATACGATTTACGCTTACGCTGCCATACGGGTCATAATCTCATGTGCAATTTAACATCTGATAAAGAGACTTTTGCCGCGGAATACCGCGCGCTCATATTCGTACGTAGTTGATTTATATATTTTTTTATGTACTCGCCGGCAAATCATGACTCATGAGAGCCATTATTACCCTATCCAGGATCATTATTATCCCTAAATCCTGTAATCACGGGAGTCATTACCCAACCCCCCCAACCCGAGCACCGGATTAACTTATCCTTCAAATGTCCGGATTTGGCTCTGATCCCCGTACAGGTCGGAATATCATCCTTGTTTCACTTCTTTTTGTTTAATTCTCTTTTTGTGTCTCCTAGATTCGCAGAATATTCGTCATTCTGTGTAACCTGTGGCAGTTGGACGGCAGTTAATATTTATTCTCCCTGTGATTATAAATATAGGCAGGATAATGTGAGTCTTCATATGCGTTGTCGTCCATTAAAACTCTTAATCTTACATAGTTTATGGTTAACAAAAGAATGGATATTTCCGCCACATCAAGTTTTGATATGTTTTTTTTTTTTTTTTTGTACTGTACCTGCAACACTTTGCGTACTCATTGCAATGAGAGACTTCTCATTTCCATGGGCATTACCCCCTCTCCTGTCATCAGACGTCGTCCGATGGGACGCCTTGCGATGCGTTTCTACGTGACAGGTCACAAGGTCTTTCTTTTGTGTGTCTTCATAATTATACTGATGACGGCGGACATTCGATCTAGACTCTTGGTCGTTGTCTTTCGTCTCATCTCTCTCTCTCTCTCTCTCTCTCTCTCTCTCTCTCTCTCTCTCTCTCTCTCTCTCTCTCTCATAAACAGCAGTCCTTTCCCTCCAGCTTTAACTATAACGTCAAGTAAAGTTTAGCACCTTTTGATCGGAAAGAAACAGTAATGACAAGAATACGAGCTCACACACATTCACAGGACTGCTTGTTTACTTAATCTAATACCTGAAGCAAGAGATTTTTATACTGATAAACTACACTGAGTGGCCAAATTGGCAAAACGCAAATTTTCACTATCCTTTGCAGGTGCGAACAGTTAGTATGGGTGATTAACTTAATATACACACACGCACACACACAGTACAATTACCATTTTTAAACATTTTATTTTGAAAACAAATTTTTAGGTATGAGATGTAAAACTTTTTCATTAAAATTGAAAAATTATAGTTTCCAATGTTTTTACGCTAATTCCAGTTACCTTGAGACTGTCTAAACCTTCATGACGTTGCTTAAGATAATTATATGCAGGAGGTTTGGAGGGGGAGGGGTTTACTTTGTACAAGAAACATTGAATACGTATATTTTGAGGACTTTAATATATGCTAATAAGATCCTCCTCCCCAAAAAAGTTATAAACTAATATGATAAAAAAGGAAGATAACAATCATTCATTTTACTTTTCAAGTTGGTTACAACTTGAACATTTAAAAGTGGGAAAACAGCTACAATTCAGCAGATTATGAACAATTAGGAGTTATTTGAAAGGCTTAGGATTAACTTGTCGCACAGTGGGGGCTAAAGATAGATTACTCTCCAAATGAGTCACTGTTTATGGGATCGAACAGGAAATGGTGATTGGATGTAGTGCAAGATTTCCTGATAATCAGTCTTGTACCTTAAGCTACATAATGGGATTTTGATCACGGATGAATTGCCGGGTTCTTAACACCTCATTACAGAATACTGCTGTCCCAGGCAATATATGATAAAAAGATCAGAGAGAGAGAGAGAGAGAGAGAGAGAGAGAGAGAGAGAGAGAGAGAGAGAGAGAGACTTGAGCCTAGAGTGTGCGGAATATGGGTTCAAGATAATATTATACACACGATTTATTTTCTCTTTATCAGTTTTTTTCATTATTCTCTTCTTTCTCCGATTTTCCTTATCTTCCCACTCTGTTTCTTTCTCTTTCTTTTCCTTACCTCCCTTCCTCTTCTCTTCCTCCTCTACCACAAGCGGGTCCTACGGATCAGTTCACAAATAAGTCAGAGATAATTGACACAGCCTGACAGGAAGCTCATGACACTGCTTAATGAGACGTCAAGAGCCAGTAATAAATGGTGACATTATCTACGAAGTTTTTTTCTCTCTCTCTCTCTCTCTCTCTCTCTCTCTCTCTCACATCACCTTTGTTATCTGCGAACTGATAAACAGCTAGTAATTCCCTCATAATCCGATCAAAAGAAGTCGCGCTAGACAGACTTCGTGTAAGAAGGTCAGCAGAATGCTTGGGTCTCCTTGAGGAGGAAGCTTATGCAACGTCTGCTGCCTGGTGTGTTTGAGCTCAGCACAATTATCCCACACCCACGTAAATACTTCATATTCATTTAATATTCATATTAATCAACGGGGAAAAGCGAGCTTGCTGTATACGCTTCATCGAAATGTATGTATAGATTTTTTGTACTCATATTTATTTCACTCCCTCCCAACCCACTTTTTCAGGTATCTAAGTTACCCAAAAGAATTTACTCATTTGCAGACCAATTTCTCTCTCTCTCTCTCTCTCTCTCTCTCTCTCTCTCGCATAACCAGCAAGAGCCACGACGAAATTCAGTCACTTTCGAGATGAGTTTAATGATTTCTGTTTTGCAGAGCGATCCCGAGACAGTTTATAATTATGGCTGGTTTAATTTCCGCATTCAAGAATTCCCGTTTTTTTTCTCTATTTTTTTTTTATTATCGTTAATAAATGTGATTTCAGCTGGTTCTAAGTCTTAGGTATTTAATGAGGAAAACTCCCAATGAGGACGACGGCGTCGCCATGTGAGAACTAATGAGATTGCCAGATATAATTTATCTGGCACAGCAAGGAAAAAAAAAATCTTAACAAGCAGAAGGAAATTTGTTGTTTTAATGAAGCAGAATGACTGTCAACTGATAAGATTCCGAGTTCATTATTTTCTCTCTCCCTTTTTTAGGATGATGAAATTTGGAGATAATTTATTTGAATTTTATATTTTTTCTTATAAACTTGGTGCAACGCTAAAGTTCCTCGAATTTGAATCATCATGGTTAACGTTGCCTATCCTGATTCAAGTAAAAAAAAAAAAAGTTATTCTCTTGTATGGAAAAGGAATGTAATTGTTTTTCAGCAAACTCGTATACTGTACTCTCCGAAAGAGAGCACCCAGATAAAGCTAAGATAGCATTCATTGCCACATTCGGCCGTGATTCCGGAATCCGGGATGGATATCACTAGTAAGACAAGTTTCAGCGCTTTCGTAAACATTTTCAGATTCATCCACAGAAATTTCAACTTACATATGCAACATTCACATCCAAATCCGCTACCACTTTTTCTCACACTAAGAAGTCTTTAAAATTAAACTGAAATTCAGTTTTGAATGAACAGTGCAAAATACAGCCCTTTTGGCATGAGGGTGCTGCGATTATGTCCTTCTCCTTCGTGACATGTCGACATAATTAGGCATTCCTTGGTCACTCATTCAAGTTCAAAAAGACCCAACATTCAAAGACCTGAAGAACAACGGTAATCAAATGTTTCTGGCCTCATTAGCATTATATTTATATATATATATATATATATATATATATATATATATATATATATATATATATATATATATATATGTGTGTGTGTGTGTGTGTGTGTGTGTGTGTGTGTGTGTGTGTGTGTGTGTGTGTGTGTGTGCTTGCGCGCGCGTGTATGTATGCATGTAATGTATGTATGTATGTATGTATATCTTTGGAAAAGTGTTAGCTAATTGCAAACTCAAATACTTTTCGTCTGACATCGTATTACGAAAACAACATTGAATCATCGCTCGACTAGAATGCATTACTGTAGGTGTGGCCTTATGATAATGATGATGACGAGGCCGATGATGACGACGGCGTCCTCCCTCCCTTCCTCCCTCCCGGTCATTAACTATTCAAAAGAAAGGCTATAATGTTAATGGAGAAACCTCATTTCACAACACGGGCTTAATCGTATTGATAGTTTCATTGTAGTAAAGTCCCATGAAATATGCACGACCACTCTGTGACGATTGCGTTTGCAGGTGGAGGGTGGGGGTCCTATGTGTCCTGTCTGTGAAATTTGTGGAAAAGAGGGGGAAGGAGGGAGGAGATGGCAGTGATGGGGGGTTGGCTCCTTTTTGGCCAGATCTATTGGGCATTCGCAATTCGCTTCTGGAAACAATCTGTAAAAATATGATATAAAAACTTCGGCAGGTTCTGATCAGTAGTCGGTTGGTTGCAATGCGGTGCAGGATAGCTGATTTATAGAAAATCCTGTTAATGACAATTCAGTTTTATTAATCTCTACTAAAACGTGCGCTCTTGCATTTACATTCCAGTGGATTTCACATTTACTATATAGTTATTTACTCAAATTCTCTCTCTCTCTCTCTCTCTCTCTCTCTCTCTCTCTCTCTCTCTCTCTCTCTCTCTCTCTCTTTTAAAAGATATCACATATTTATCCAAGAGGCTGGAATATCTATCCATTTCATTTCTCCAGATACTCATCTCTCTTGGCATCGACAGTTGCAAATTCCCAATACTCATGCGATTCGTCATTGGCGTACCATTCAGGAAGAAAATCCCTATGTCTCACCAAGCAGGTGAGGAAAATAGGAAATCCCACCTGTCGAATCATTCCTTTCATCCGTTATTTGCAAGTTCCGTCTTTATTTACAAATAGAGGAAGGGAAAAATGAGACAGATAATTTACATAAATTTCAACATCGACGAACTTGTTCATGACGTCTGAGGTATACGATGACATCAATTTCAGGGTGATAATTGCGTTAATTTCATGTGAATGCTTGGTTGCATTCTGATTTGATTCATTTTCTACGAGCCTGAGTTTGTGTTCATCTTATGGTGAGGGAGCCAAAGTATAACTGGCTAAGAGATTCGTCTCGTGTTCATTTCTTATGTACAATAGTGAAGGTCAAGTGGATTTTTATTGTTAGAGAACGTGAAAACAGGTAATAACAGGTGAATAAAATTATTTTGTTTACATCACGTTCATGAACTGGTCATTTACAGGGACTCGTTCGACGGTAACTTGGTATGGAGTATTTGAGAACAATCCATTGTACGAGATATCAACTGGAAATGAATTCACAGTGGTACCTGACATAAACGTAGGCTGTTATGCAATATGCTGTTAATGGCATTCAAAAGCATGCTAATAACTGCGGCAGTCTAGATATCTTTCTATATTAATATTCTCTACGAGAAGAACCGCAAAATAAAACTCACTTGCCTTCGAAAAGCGCCCCAATCATAACCACGAAAACAGCAGACGGCAGTAATATTAACATTCACTTCAGAAGAAATCCGCATAGCTCCATTCCATTAGTTCTGACTCATCATCACAGATGACGTTAATTATCGGATCACAGAATCGTATTTTGTTTACATAATAATGGGTTTCGTATGACATCATCGGAGATCGACCTCAACTAGCGGTGAATTCGTCACGTGACTGACGGACGTTGATTAAAAATCAGTTCCGTAAATTATTCTTATTATTTAATACAAAGACGAAGTAATTTAGTTTCGATTATATATTCAAATATAACCAAGGAATAATGGCAGTTTGAACCAAAATCCAAGACATTAATAAAAGTTAATAAGGATTCATTATATTATTCCATTATTCACGTATTCGTACAGCTTACTCATCAGATTTGGCACGCAAAAGAAAATTATTGATGGCTGTTATGCATATCATTTATTAAAACAAAATGAAATCAACAAAATGTTACATTTTCTAAACTTAAAAGTTAAACAAAACTGAACTGACCAAAGTCTGATATGATAAGTACCAATCGGTAAACTGCACAATAGTAATTTCCCAGTATTCTGCTCCCTTCTTAGAAAGCTAAGATCTGCTATTAAAAAGCTAAGATTTACCGTAAGCAAAAAGTCAACAAAGTCATCTAGTCTGAACTATAGTCTTATGCTTTTCTGGAGCTGAAAGTAAATATGAGCAGCCGATATCGCTGTAACAGGTGCTGAGCACGAGCTTTCATCACTTGCGATTAGCTTCAATGATATCGGCTGCGGGTATTAACCGTCAGCTCCAAAAGGCGAACTACAGTCAGTGAGTGGAGGGAAAATAACACGCCAGTCAGAAAGGCTCCAACAGATTGCATGACTGACGGTCCAATCATTTTATGGTTTTATATTCTCTGGGAGCATAAAAATATTTTTTTTTATCCCCCCCACGAAGAAATAGCAGTTATTGTTATTGCTGCATCTATTGTCATCACATTAACTTTATTGTTACTTTTCATGACAATATTGTGTGATAAGGTTTTCATGGGTGTTGGTTCTTCCCATTAAAACAAATTGTGGCCGTGATTAGTTATGCGCTCATGGATACACACACACTTTGTGTATATATATATATATATATATATATATATATATATATATATATATATATATATATATATATATATATATATAGTACACATATATATATATATATATATATATATATATATATATATATATATATATATATATATATATATATATTATGTGTGTGTATTTATGATTATATGTATGTATGTGCCAGTGTCATTCATATTGTTAGCATAAATCTACAACATGCCTCCCTATAGCCTGCACGAATATGGAATCATCCACACCACGCACACAGCATTAATATACGTATGTGTACGCGGACAGTTACTTTAAACCCCACATGAGAAATAAAAAAAACAGCCTTTTATATAGTATCCATGTGTCAGCCAGCGATAGAAAATCGATTTCTTGACGCCATGTATACATACGTGGAATATCGATTCCAATAGCGTGTCTGTAAGCAAGTTTGAATAGGGCAATTAGCTCTTGGCTATATAACACAGGTAATTAATTAAACGCCGGTAATCCAATGAGGTACTTATTGATTAGTACACGAAGATTGTTTTGAATCGATCATCATCCTTGGTAAATACAATATCATAGTCATTTTACCACGATTAGATGCACGTACAAGAGACACGGAGAAGCCGATCCGGAAATTTTGAGTAAGAATATTTCCGACCTGTTAAAAGCGAGAACTTAATGTGTCCGCTTGCACTGACTCATCTCTCTCTCTCTCTCTCTCTCTCTCTCTCTCTCTGTCTCTGTCTATCTCTCTCTCTCTCTCTCAAGGCACACAAACAAGGAAGCGAATACACACCAAACAACACTGAAATTTTCCTCGAAAACGACAAGCCACTGCCTGAACAGCACTGACGACGCCGAGAGAGGTCAAGCGAGGCCAAAGTAAAACAAAGTACTAGAAAAAATCCCAGGTGGGAAAAGTGGAGATGAAACCCCGAAACCAGCCTATCGTCAGAACGGCGCTATAATAATAATTTAATTGAAATCGATGCCAGCATTTTGGTCATTAGGTGAAATTCAGTATGATAATATCATCAGATGTCCGTTTAATTAAAATCTAATCGTTAATTAAAATCTAATGAGCAGGTGATTAATATTTGACTTTTATTAATACATGTAACACATTAAAAGTGCATAATTAATTACTTCATATTTGTCCGAATATCGTTTGCCTAGTCAGGCAGAAACGCGAAAAAAGAGGCTTTGCTTAATGTTATTTGGTCGGGATTTGTGATGCCTCGTAAACAATAAGACAAATGAACGTGTCCTCTCACATGTCTCTCATATATATACATATATATATATATATATATATATATATATATATATATATATATATATATATATATATATATATATATATATATATGTGTGTGTGTGTGTGTGTGTGTGTGTATATATATACACATACATACATACATACATACATACTGTATGTGTGTATGCAAGTTTACGGTTACACATTACTGTAGTAGCCATGTAGTAATTATGTGTGGTCATTTCATGCTACATAAAATTATTGGATTTGTCATTCCTCAAGTCCTTTTCAGTGCCTCATCTGATGTGAGAGAGAGAGAGAGAGAGAGAGAGAGAGAGAGAGAGAGAGAGAGAGAGAGAGAGAGAGAGAGAGAGAGAGAGATCAGTTAATTACACGGCACCCCTGCCCTTGAGTACCCGTGTGTATGGAATATATATTTGTATAAACAACAATAATAAAACAAATAAGAAAACACGAAGTGAAGATTTGATAAAGAAAATGTGATAAATCGACTGCTCTGTCAAATCATCTTCAAAGTGTAGATTAGGAATTTCATTTTGAGCGATAAGAGACGGAAAACGTCAACCGTCGCCTTTATTAAGCACCGATGTGATTTTAATATTAAGAAGCAGTTCTCATTTATGACTTGAGAGAGAGAGAGAGAGAGAGAGAGAGAGAGAGAGAGAGAGAGAGAGAGAGAGAGAGAGAGAGAGAGAGAGGAATAGTACTTTATATATTTTATGTTTTAAGGAGTATATATGAATTCCTCTTGTGTTGTTTTTGTTTGAAAAGTAATTGGAGAAATAATATTGGCGTGCCTTATGACAAACAGCCGTTCCTTTAGCGCCAACCACCAAGACTATCATCATAACCACATCATCGTTATTTCCCTTCACAAAATCACCATCAGCAACTAGCGTGAAGTCTTTTGCATTTCTAAAGATCACTTTGTATTGGAGCCTAACAATACGCGATAGCCACACTGCAAAAAATCTTGACAGCTGAATGGTGCCTTTGCACAAAAAAACAACCAGGCTTAATTGTGAACAGTGCCACTTTGTGGCTGAATCCAAAACAATGGAATTGCAACATTTGCAGTTCCAGAGTCCATAATGGTCTTACAAAATAAAATCTCTGACACTGACATTAATTGAGAGAGCAGTGTACAAGTAGAATATTGACAAAACTTCCACTGAAACGACTGGCAGAAAAGTCCTAACAATACTCAGTAAATGCATACGTCAACGCATCGTCAAGATGTGGATAATGATGCCTCCATAACAAAGGACTGTGTATGAAGATAAACAAATAAACTACTCCCATATAAGTTAAAATTCGGTACCTATGAGTCGTCTGTTGAGAAACACCTAATAACGAGCACAAACTGATGGAAAAACACAATATGCCGGTTAAGTGAATAACCACCATTCAAAAGCAGGTCTACTGTATATCAGCACACTTCACTATATGTGTGACACACACACACACACATTTTATATATATATATATATATATATATATATATATATATATATATATATATATATATATATATATATATGTGTGTGTGTGTGTGTGTGTGTGTGTGTGTGTGTGTGTGTGTGTGTGTGTATATTTACATTGATATTATAAACGATTAAACTCTTGTTGCTCTTGTTGCTGTAATTAAACGAACGAATCTAAAACCAAATGTTATGGCATAAAGACGAAACGCCTAGCAACATGTTCAACACGCCAAACATGACATGTTTTAATGTTATTTCTCTGACTGCAATCAGCAACAATGCGTTTAGGAGTAATATTTATCCATCTTTTATTGCCAGCGGTCGGGTCTTGGGTGGTCAGAGGGAGAGGTTTCGAAATATCAGCCGTAACCTAATAATAGGAGGACGCGGTTGGGTAAGTCTCTGTAAGAGTGATTATTAGCATTTGCGTGAGGGAACAGCGCCGATATAAACATTTTGGTGCCTCGTGTGTTTGCGAGTTCGCTCTAATCACTTCCGTCCTGGCACCTAGCTCCGCTTTTTCCCTGTCTCTCTCATACGAGTAATTTGTGGTCAGCCGAAATTTCATTACTCGGAATACATTTGCAAATCGGTTTACTGTTGTTTTGGTCATATAAGTATGCGCTTTGCGGGATGCTGGACTCTCGTTACCTAACATTTCGTTCTTGAAAAGACTTTTCTAAACACAGCCTATGCTATTAAAGTTTTCTGTATTAACATGCCATTTAATGACACTAAATAACTCATCAGTTCTAAGAGGAAAATAACACAAGTATCTGCTGTTTTGGATAGGGATAACACAGGGTATGGGCAAAATAACGTTGAAGCTGTCTGGGAGACGAACATTGTTGTGCCCCTGGCAGCACTGTTGCTGCCGTTAGCCGCCGACTGCCTACTGTAGGCCCTTGACGAGTAATCAGTTCCTATTGTCCTTAAAGAAACAATGGATTAAAGTCGTTGGCCTGACTGCAAATTCGAAAAAAAAAAAAATTTTTTTCCTATCATGGTGTCTTGTATTCTGAGCTGTAGTATTAACCGAAAATACATAATAAAACTATTATTACAATACTGTTAATTACTGATTGACGTGAAAAAACTTGATGAATGCAGTCATTAAATCAATTCTCACTTCAAGACATCCAAAATGTGTTCATAGCATATATGTCTTACTTTTGGCCTCTTTAATATTAATGACCATTACGCCATGGAGATCTTATAATTGAAAATCAAACTCTCCGGTTAAAATGAAAACACGGCAGGAAAATTTATAGTTGTCTAATCACAGGAAATATAAAAACTCTTTGAACACACAAACACACACAAAAATTACATTATTCTGTAATCCGTAGTGAAAACTCGGCGGAAGAAAAGATTCAATTAAATAAATCAGAAAATGCAGAACTTACATGCGATGAGCTGAATCATAGCTTCTCTTGAACTTTTCTTTAACTATACTTTGACCCCTACCATTTTCACTTGTTTGCTCTCTCTCTCTCTCTCTCTCTCTCTCTCTCTCTCTCTCTCTCTCTCTCTCTCTAGCTTTAGCGTTCGTTCTTGAAAATATCCATCCTATTTTTCCTTAATTATGTGCGTCGGTTTCTGCGTTATCCTTCACCGACTCCCACCACACCCGAAATGGTCTATTCTACGGACTACCCTCTCTTCCCCCCCTCTTATCGCGCCCTCCCCCATTCCTATTGCATCCGATCCCCCTTTCGTATTCCCATCCATTCCTCCATTATTCCGATCCATCTCTTCCCATGGTGGGCAGGGTCCTAAAATGAGGTAGAGTGAGAATATAGAAGAACTGATTATAGAGTCCACAGGCGTCATCCCTATCACAATAGGATCTAATCATTTTTAATTAGGCTCCGTTGTGCCGATTGGGGAGTCCCCCCGATACAAAAATAACATGCGTTCACAATGGCCCACCAATTTGGTGGCGGTGCTTGAGCTTCTCCTCCTCCTTCTGCCGTTGCTGCTGCTGCTGCTGCTGCTGCTAGTGCTGTTGTTACAGCTGTTCCCATCTCCTGATTTTACTTGTTACCATTTTTTCTTTTCTGATGTTGCTGAGTTCAGCGAGCTCGTCGCTGCTTCTTGCACTCTCTCTGATGTTGTCGCTGTCACGAATTTTCATACAAAACCCGAAATTTGTATTGTTTCTTTACATTGCTATCCTGTTTCTTGGTCCTGATAGCAAATGCCCTAGTTTACGGGTGCTATTTAGCTGAGATATTTCCTCTTGTTGACACTGCTTCATTCAGTTACACCTTTTAGTTACATACCTTTACATCTCTGTCTTCGTTTATCTTTTCATTTTCTTAAGGCATGAAGAACAAGACGGGCAGCCAACTGCTGTTGTTTTGTCCGCCTCGAGGAGTGAAGAGGAAAGGAAAAATGATATTTTAGTCGTTATTGTTATAATGTTGACTGGCACAAACCTTGTGTAGTCTTTAAATAAGCTTATTCCTTCCTCACTCTTCTTTCTGCTTCATTCCCATCATCTGAATTACTTTCGCTCTCCCCTGCCATCATTGCCATCTTTCTTCTCTTATCTAATGCCCCAAACACCGCCTCTCTTTCTGCCCAACTTACTTTCATGCCGGAGGTTCGGTGAGAGAAAACAGTAAACTGTTTACGCTGGGAATGAATCGTTGAATCTCAATAGTCTTCGGATGGTTGAGAAGAACGTCATCTAAATTCTCACTGCATGGCACATTTCTCTCTCTCTCTCTCTCTCTCTCTCTCTCTCTCTCTCTCTCTCTCTCTCTCTCTCTCTCTCTCATAACATATATATATATATACATATATATATATATTGAACATGTATTAATATTTGATTTAGGTACAATCATCTGCAATTAACTTTCTACATGCAATATATATTTGATAAATGGGATTCTTTCGATGGTTTAATATACCTACTACAGACTTTCGGAGATGTTTCCGATAAATTAGAAAACCCTAATTTCATTCACCAATTTGCTGGGCGTCAACATTGTCATCAATAAAAATGATCACAAATTTAGTCTTCTTCTTCTTCTTCTTCTTCTTCTTCTTCTTCTTCTTCTTCTTCTTCTTCTTCTTCTTCTTCTTCTTCTTCTTCTTATTATTCTTCTTATTATTATTATTATTATTATTATTATTATTCTTATTATTATTATTATTATTATTATTATTATTATTATTATTATTATTATTATTATTATTATTATTATTAGCGTCAGGCATGCGCTTTTTGACAATCGCACGATGACAAAGCGTCGCGTGGAATATCGCAAAGCCACTTCCAGATAATTCACCAAACGCCTTTTCAGCGATTCTTTGCGTGAGAGATGGAATGGCGATATTGCAAAACAAGAGATCGAGATAAAAGAAGAACCTCATTTTTAGTGCAAGACTGTAATAAAAAAAAATAACTAATCAGTCGCACAACGATATCTAATCTGTATATAAAGCTTATCTACAAACTTACGCACACATAGATGCAATGCAAATACAAACAAGTATATATAAATAACTCCGTCCACAGTCAATGGTTATATTACATATAAAAACACGCAGTCATGGTATTTCGTTTCACTTGTTTTCTTTGCTCTTATTTAAAATTTTTACGTTAAAATAAACAACACAGCCGGGTACTTTTATTTGAGTGCTTAACTAATAAATAAATGAAAGCAAACAAACGAGTACGTATTTTGGGGAGCTCCACACAAATGCATTTATTTTAAATGCTGGGGATATCTTTCTACCTGTCTATCAGTGTGTGAATGCGTACATCCGTTCTTATACACTATCTGACTACGTGTGTGAATACACCTGTTCGTGTATGACTATTCCCCACCCTGTTTTCTCTCCAAGAACACTCTACCTACTTTTTCCCGGAGTCTAAAGTTGGCTACCTTTCACGATCATTAACCTGAACATATTTCAGAGTTAACGAGACAATAAATTTAATAAGTGATTCGGGCCATCTTGTGGATGCTTGGAATCTCTTTATAAAAATAAGTGAGGTGTATTTCAAAGCAACTAACAACATGGAATTCAAGTAATTCGAGATATAATCTGTTTTCGTTCCCTAAGTCCCATAATGCATTCTTTTGCTTCTCTTATAATATTTTCCCTACATGCTGAGACATTACCGCATAATTCTTACCTAGCAGTAATTTTTTGCTCCTAATTAGATTTTCCTTATATTTACTATGTCCTTTTTTCGCGTTAGTTTTAACACTGCCTTATCCAGTTATACATGACGATAATTAATATTTTTTTCCTTTAAATTTGTTTTCTTCTCATTCTCTTCGTAAACTTTCTTGTCTTGAATTCTATATTTTACAAAATTTCCAATGAAAGGAAACTTGCATCTGAAGAAAGAAACAAAAATTGGAGAACAAACATATTCAAGAAATCCGCATAGTTTCAGAGCGCCATGCTCCCTTCTCCTCTGGGTCTCCTTACAGAAGAGGGAGCATGACGCTCCGAAACTGTAAGCGGAGTTCTTAAATATATATGTCCTTCAATTTGTGGCTTTTTTCAAGTTTCAAAGTTCGATACTGTCTGTTATCATCAAACTTGAATTGGGAAGAAGATGCACACAATGAAAGAGAGCGTGAATCTTGTATTGCTTTATAATTGCCATATTCGTAAACGATGCCGGCTTACTATTACACATATGAACGTGTCACATTCCACGTCAGTGAAGTGAATGTAATAATGATAATCTCTGCCCCAATAGCGGACAATAAATCTTCTTGAATCCCCACCTTACCTATTCTCCAGCATAAGATATATGGTAATGTCAATTCGCTGACAGCGAAATGTTCACAAGAAGACGTACAGTCAAGACGCCGCTGTGTACCTATGCATAATTTAAGAAAGAGTAGCGGATAATAATAATAATAATAATAATAATAATAATAATAATAATAATAATAATAATAACCATTCGAAATACTGTATTATTCCGCTTTATAGACCCCAACGAGTGACTGCAAACTCTAGTGAATGTCAAATAGCCTCCTTACATGTAAATACAGATTAACCAAGTGAAATTCCTGCAACATGAATATCTGGTCGACGTGTTTATTTAAGAATCATGCAAAACAGTAAGTTATCTCTTAGACACTTTCTCTCTCTCTCTCTCTCTCTCTCTCTCTCTCTCTCTCTCTCTCTCTCTCTCTCTCTCTCTCTCTCTCTCTCTCTTCTTGCATATTTTAATCATCTATTAAAGTCAAGCTTCAAACAAAAGACATTTCTCCTTAAACAACGCAATAATGCCTTTTCTGCACGCGAGAATTAAGAACAATAAAAAAAATTGTGGCGGCAACACAATTGTTGAATCGATACAGAAATGAGTTATATGAATGTTTAATTCTAAGGTCTCAACTTGTACCAATTACCCTAATGTATATATTCTATTCTTACTCTTAAACAATAAACGTAGCTGCTTTCAGTTCTATGACGAAAAACAAAGAGAAAAAAAAAATATGAGACTCTTCCACCAAGCCATTTTTGTTGATAAATTATGGAGTTGTCCTGCAACCACTTCTAAATACTTTCCTTCAGAATTCTTATCGAGTTTTTCCCTCATAATAATAATGAATATGACGATAGCAATCTTAGTGAATATCAAATACTAATCATCCAGTAGACAAAAAAAAAAAAATGGTGTACTGTAAATCTGCTCTCGGTGCTACGTGTAAACGGAAGCTATGGAATCTTGATAAATAATAAAATTCTAATATATATATGTAATAATCACCATCGCTTAGCAATATTAGGACATCATTACCATAGAAGCTATGTTTTTAAGAAAATATATATAAAAAAGATACTTAAGTAGAAAAAATGTTGGACATTGCAG
The DNA here is from genome assembly GCF_040412425.1 of Macrobrachium rosenbergii. Lineage (NCBI taxonomy): Eukaryota > Metazoa > Arthropoda > Malacostraca > Decapoda > Palaemonidae > Macrobrachium > Macrobrachium rosenbergii. The sequence continues at coordinate 4,403,499 of NC_089781.1, forward strand.
CTCTCTCTCTCTCTCTCTCTCTCTCTCTCTCTCTCTCTCTCTCTCTCTCTCTCTCTCTCTCTCTCTCTCTCTCTCTACCAGCTTAGTTCTTGATACGGGATCAAAGAAATGGCTGGTTCGCCATCTGATTTCAGGCAATAAACATCTTTGCGCTATGGCAGTGATAACACTTAGCGCAACACTGAAGACCAGAACAATAGGAATGAAAACACCACGTTAGAACTATTGAAAAAACTAAATCAACAACAAAATGAAAGAATTGACGCCTTTACTTTGACATTTATGTTTCCCTCGCTGCTCCGGGGCATCTAAAACACACAAGACATGCTTGATATGAAAATCATAAAAAGTACAAAAAAGGGTGCAAGTGACTTACGAGAGACGTTGCAAAATTCCACAAAATGACTGCATTTGGAAATGACTTCCTAATACGGATTACATATACTTCATTAAATAAAAGATAATTAAAATATTGAGGAGGAAACGCGCTATGCGCCATAAAAAAAAAAAATGAGGGGAATTCTCAAATTAAACTTCTCGAATGATTGAGTGTTCTGAGCTCAGAAACTTCAGTTTACGATTCTGATATAAAAAAAGCGGACGAAAGGATTGGCATAGTGTAAAACAGTGGCATACTAACAATAATTTATCATCCAGTTGACTTATCCTTTGCTGCTCGTGTCATTATTTTCCCAGAGAAAGGCATTGACACGATAAGGTAACCTGCTGTGCTGCACATCATTTTAAATACTTTTATTTAATATTTTACCTTTCGTTATCATCAGCAAGAAAGGGCTGATATAGTAATTAATGGCATAGTACTCGCAGCTAATCAGTTAAATTTTTTTTCAATTTTTAAATAGCTATGTCACAGGATAATCCCAGCTTAAGCTTTTTATGTCGTAGATTAGTTCTAATACCTCTTATTTTCCGCAATCCATATGTACCCTGAGTCATTATCAGTCTAGCATATCTTCATCATTTTCGCCTTTTATTATTCTTAAAAGTATTAGTATCACTATTATCATCCTTCTCCGGGCACAATCATCAAAATAATAATAATAATAATAATAATAATAATAATAATAATAATAATTATTATTATTATTATTATTTACGCCATCACCCTTTTGGCCATAAATATATACACAGAATATTGTATAATTGCCAGTGTGGTCAAATGACTTTTCTGTATTTCAGCAAGGAAAAGTAATATTTGCAGTTCAGATTGAATCAACAAATGCCTTTACACTTCACTTATCATTTTAATTAATTCGGTTTATCGCCTAATCAGACGGACACCACGCTGAAGTGTAATCGAGAGCCCATTATACACACCTACCTCCCTTGTGACGCCATGTCATTGTACAAGTGAAGGAAGGGTGTGCGCGTGACGAGAGAAGCGCTGTGATGAAAATACGATGTGGCGGTAATGACGCCGTGTGATCGGCGATGAAGTGGTACCGCACACGATCATTAAGTGTGCTGCGCTGACTTCTAAAGGTGATACTGAACGTGAATGACGATGACAAATGGGTGGATGATGAGGAACGTAGAATGGGTGGGAGAAAACTGCATGCACGTGATAACTAAAGGCTGAATTCCTATCAGACATGTACGAGCAAGATTGAACATTGTGGTGACATTCAGATAAACCAGAATGAATGAAGAATGATTACCTCAGGGTGAGAGATGACACGGAATAACAGATGACACACAGAGACGTCGCTGAGTATATTGTAATTACTTTTGATGATTTCAGTCAGACTGAAAATATGTACGAAAATACTTCGATCATCTCGAAATAAAAATGAGAGTGTATTCGCAAATTTTTCATGACTTTCAGAAATGTGCAATACCAGTAATTGGAATACCATTTAAGAAGACCAATATCGAGTTCATTTATATAAAAGTAGTGGTGCTCGCACTAAATAATTAAAAAGAAGAATTAATTGTTAACTAAACTTCACAATTCAAAATAAAAATATTCTACATACATAGAGGGGACGTGCCTATGATAGGTTTGGGATATACAGTACAGATAAGGAAAAGAAAGGTCAGTATAATGTTATGAGTGAATGCCATAAAAAACTTGGATAGTAATTATATATATTTTATATGTATATATCTGATATGATACACATATATATATAATTATATATATATATATATATATATATATATACATATATATATATATATATAAATATATACATAATACATACTGTATATATGTGTGTATGCATGTATGTATATGTGTGTGTAATATTTTATGTCAGTAGACAGATGGATTTACAATATATCTTCGTCATCATTCATCAATATATTCACCTAATTATTCTCTCTCTCTCTCTCTCTCTCTCTCTCTCTCTCTCTCTCTCTCTCTCTCTCTCTCTCTCTCTCTCTCTCTCTCTCTCTCGGCCCTTTAATTATCAGTTTCATCAAGAGAATCGGAAGGGAAAAATTTTAATGAACTTGCCTTCGATTAATCGCTTAGACGGCCTTCATCATCACCGTGATGGCAGCAGAGCCGTAATGACGTCCAAGAACTTTGGAAATATTAATTCGGCTGCAGCGTGAAACACCATCGTAATCAACGGAAATGAAAGAATGGGGTTTTTCCCACTAAAAGATCAGAATGGCCTAATGTGGAAAAATGTTCTAAACATCATGAAACAAAAGAGGAATTTTTATGAGAGAGAGAGAGAGAGAGAGAGAGAGAGAGAGAGAGAGAGAGAGAGTCTCCCCCTCCCCTTTATGACAATAGAAGTAGATATATAAGGCAGTACAGTCGTCCAATTGCGACTATCAAATTAAAAATAGTCAGCATATATGAACACAGCGGGTGTCAGGCGTTCAATTATGTACAAAATAATTAGAATCTGGCATGACTATACGCGTAATAGGCAATTAAGCCAAAAATCCCCCAAAAGTGCCTTCTGGAAATAGTTCACAGTAATTAAATTCTGAACAGTGAGTACAAATTCTGCTCACTTGGTGACCATTGTGATGGAGAGAGAGAAGGAGAGAGACATACAGAGAGAAAATGTATGCACATGTATATATCAGTAAAGAAATAACCTAATAAGGAAAATAAAATTACGTACTTAAATGTGCATCAGACAGTGGTTAATAAGCAACGGTACAAAATATTCGAATTCTCTCTCTCTCTCTCTCTCTCTCTCTCTCTCTCTCTCTCTCTCTCTCTCTCTCTCTCTCTCTGATACCGCCCCAGAAGCTTGCAAACGGTGCGAATCTAAGTGGATATTTTATGAAGCAATTACCTCGCACATAAAATAAAGGTATGTGTTACTACAGGTGTGGGTGTGTATGTGTGGAAAAGAAAACTGCTGGTGGGTTTCAACTGAGGCCAGCAGAGGCAGGCGGAGCAAAAACGGATGTGGAGATGGGATTTGATAGCGCTTTGTTGTGGGTCTGTATTTACAAAGATCCATCGGGAATTGGAGAAATTAAGTCATCTTCACGACTGCGGCATTGTGAAAGAGATTAACTCGACAGTTGATGAATTCATGAACTTCCTTCTTTATATGCCATTCTTCATTCGAAAGCGGGACTCATGGGCATTCACTTGACGTAGAATTATTCATTGATGAACGCATTCATGCTATGCCAGTTTTATTAACGTAGTAGACTAAAGTTACTTCGTCGAATTTGGGGTTTATTTCGCAATGTATTTACTATCCTGAAATGCTTTCCCTGAAATTCACTTTTTTTTTCCTTTTTTCCGTCTTTTTCGTAACCACAGGATTTGTCCAATTAACTACGCTGAATAGAAGTGGTGTCTTTTGAAATGCTCATTTTACGTATGTGGGAATGTGGCAGTATGCTGGCCGTCTGTGGAGGCGTGTGTGTCTGTCTAACGGTTGGAGAGAAGTCGCATGTGTTTGTATGTGCCTGAATGTGTGTGTGTATGTATGTATGTATGTATGTGGCAGAGTGTCCCTCGCCAACTATAAAGTACTACAGCGTAGCAATTTTAATTACAATAGTGAGGATGAATTATTATGCAAAGCTTAATTTCAAGCATGGTGTTCCATAGCCTTTGAGAGATCAAACCATTTTCCGCCCAGGGGTGCCCTACAATACGGCTGACTCTCCCATGGTCCCGCTGAAGTGGATATGACGTTTGTGTAACAGCAGCGTAAAATTAGAATGTTTATATTTAATTAATTGTGGTAACGATGCGTTAAATCGATTTTCAGCATTACAAACCTTAACCACATGTGCCTGGGCGGACCGTTTGGGACCATACACGTCCGTGACATAGAGGCGAGGATCCCGCGGCAAGCTAAAGGCCCCTCTACACTTGTATTTATTAGGCAGATTTTACTATTGTTTTGCGGCCATGGTGGTTTTTTGTGGCGGAAGCAGTGTAGGCAATAATGAAAAACAAACACTTGTGTGGTAATTAGTTCTGTGTATTGCCTATTACCCCAGCACATTCATAGACACAACCAAAAACATAGTAAATTGGACAGTAAATAGGGGTGCAAATAGGCCGCCCGTATTTCTGTGTGTATGTATGTAAGAGTTAACGGACATGACCCTCTCTCTCTCTCTCTCTCTCTCTCTCTCTCTCTCTCTCACACACACACACACACACACACACACAACCTTCACTTCTCAACCAACCCCCTTAAATTAGTACAATTCTAAAGTACGGAGATTAATAGAACTTGTGGATAAGCTGTAAATTAAAGCTTGGGGGGGCCCGGTGTAAATGGGAAGTTGTAAATAGGATTGTTAACTAGCTTTTCCTGGTTCGCACTCCCGATCGTAAATTAGAAAGAGAATGAGAAAAGCAATTTAAATACAACCACGAATGGAATAGACACACACTCTTGAACGCAGGGACATATATGCATGCATACACCGAGATGATATAATTAAATGTGTGCGCGCGCACATCCACACACGCACATACACAAGCAGACAAAGAGACGGAAATTTTAAAACAGTAAAACAGAAGAAAGAAAAGAAACGGAAAGCAAATACAAAAACACAAAGAATAAAAGAAAAAGAGTAATAGATAAAACTGCACCAGCAATGCCAAGAGAAAAACAAACGGACTTAGAGAGAGAGAGAGAGAGAGAGAGAGAGAGAGAGAGAGAGCACGCAGGCAGTACCAAACATACGCACATATAAACACACACACGCACAAAGGCATACAAAACGAAATTGCAGCCAGCATTAATTGAAGCTTAACGGAGCGTTCTCGCTTCCCCTCCCCCCTTGGCCATTAGAGCTAAAATAGCAGTAAATACCCAAAAAGGGTAGAATCGGGCAGACAATTTAAGGACATGAGATAACCACACCGTGTGATTAGTATGTAAATGATCGACACAACGATGGGGCTGTTTGTTTTAGGTCGCATTATTTTGATGGAATGCCAGATGATGATCATCTTTTTGCTCATTCGTTTTACAGAGGACATCAGCTCTGAAATGCTGCGGTGAAAATTGTATGCGCGCTCTCTCTCTCTCTCTCTCTCTCTCTCTCTCTCTCTCTCTCTCTCTCTCTCTCTCTCTCAAGTTGCCGTGTATGTGTATGAATGTCAGTGTACGTCTCATCACGTTAATTGTCCATCACTAACACTTTACTCCGAAAGTCCTCATAAAAGAATGCACCCCCCTTACCTCTCTTTTTTTTCTCATAAATTCCAGGTAATGTCGATCAGTCAAATCTTGAGAGGGTTCCTTCTTGCACAAATGGCAACTGTAATCTCCTTTGACATTTAATTCACATATATTTCTCGTAATCTTCAAATTTTAATAAACACAACACTTTAGTCACCAGCTTTCCTATTACTGAGCGCTGTAAGAAGCCTTCAGTCTATAATACAATCAGTTTTAAATTCAGGTGACGTGACAAGTTACGGGGAAATCATTTAACGAAAACTTTCACTAAGTTATCACTATATTAGCACGCACACTCACAACGTTTTGTAGGTATAAATACCCACGCAAACTAGTTTTCAAAAAGGCGAAAGAAGACACTGTGTTACACATAACAATACCGACACAGAATAGTTTTCGAAAACCGTGAAGAATGCTCCAGAAACGCATGCGTTCATCAGCTGCCTCCTCTTAGCGACACCGAAGTGTACAAAGCGACTGTCATCCACCGATACGTGCACATCCTGCTGCCATCACATCTTATGTGGCCAGGCTCGATGCTAAATAGCGAGAAGGGGATGGAGAGACAGAGAGATCAGTATATCATGGGAACCTTCTTTGCCAGCGAGGAATAAGTGGGAGAGGAGGAGGAGGAGGAGGAGGAGGAGGAGGAAAAGGTGATGGCAGAGGACACCCTAAGAATGATGCGAATTAACAGCCAATCCCAGAGATGAAATAAGCGGAAAATTAAATGTCTATATAGATCATGTGTGGCAATGAGAGAGTGAATATACTTCTCTCTCTCTCTCTCTCTCTCTCTCTGCTTCATTTTACAACTTGTTTTCATATTAAATACACCAATAATCAGTACATTATTTCAAACAAGTAACTGAATTTTTGTTAAGTGGTTGTGCAGTAATGATGCTATTCAGTTTCAAGCACCAGAAACATCAACTAAGAAAACAAAGACATCAGTCACCCAGTCATGGCAAAACTTTGAACAAAATAAGTTTGAAATGCAAACCATTTAAAGTAAAATTCATATTATAATCCCTCATTCGTCCAGGACCTTACAAGTTTCGCAAAAGATAAATTCCGGCATTTTACCACAAAAGGGGGAAAAGAGAATGAAATACTGTTTGATATAAATAACGTCATTGGTTCCTCTCTCTCTCTCTCTCTCTCTCTCTCTCTCTCTCTCTCTCTCTCTCTCTCTCTCTCTCTCTCTCTCTCGTGGAAATAAAGACAGCTCTTTCAATAAGGGAACTTGTTTCTCTTTTGTAAAGGGAGACCCAGCGTTGTCACTGATAGTTGGGAGGTTGTCAGCAACAAACGCCATAAACAAGGAATAAATCCCCCTGATAACACGGCCCAGACGCATTACGGAAAAAATCGCATGAAGAACAAATAGACTTCAAAAAACACTTCTTAAGAATCGAGACACGTTCAAGTAGCTTTCGAAATCCATATCCCTTCCAGAAACTCGTCCTTCCCCCCCAACCCCTCACATTTGTTCGCCTCCTTTAGTCCTTCCTCCCGCCATGCCCTCCTCCCTTAGCCGTTACTCTCCTTTGTCGGTGCTCAAGGATTTTTGTTGCCCAATATAAAACGATTAAGAAGGCTAAAACTACTGCTGAACGCCAGGATACAATGCATTGCGAACAACCTTGTTCCTTGGCAAAGTACAAATATCCGCTGAGAGAGAAAGCAAGATGGGTGTATGCGTAACACACTTCATATATATATATATATATATATATATATATATATATATATATATATATATATATATATATATATATATATATATATATATATATATATATATATATATATATAATTTATATATATGTACATATATATACTGTATGTGTATATATATATATATATATATATATATATATATATATATATATATATATATATATATATATATATATATATATGTATACAGACACACGTAGGAATGCCATATATAAACATTCGCTCTTTCCCTTTCTCTTTCGGGAAAGCCTTTGGAACATAGTTCACGCACAAACCATCAACAATGCGAAATCAAGTTCTGGCATTTCTTCAGTCCTAATAAAAAAGGGTCTGTAAAACTTACCACTCTTTTCTATTACCGTCGGGTCTGACAACAAGAATAAACAAAAAGTATGAAAAAAAGGTAAAAATGCCATAAAAACGGATAACTTAAGTGCATATAAAAATGCGATGAAAAATTGCTGCAACAATATGGTGCAAGTGTAAAAATCAGCATTGTGAGTGAAAAAAAAATAGAAAAAGGATAAGCAAGCAATAACCCACAAGAGAGAGAGAGAGAGAGAGAGAGAGAGAGAGAGAGAGAGAGAGAGAGAGAGAGAGAGAAGCACACACACACTCATTAAATGGGACAAATAAATAGAAATACACAATTGCAACCTCCACCTGAAATAAAAAGTGTTATAGTGACCGGTTCGAGATAAATGCTTTCTAAACTGCCGGCCCAGAGGGTGTATAAACGCTTAAAATGAACTCGTTTACAGAGAATGGAAAAAAGGAAAGGGAGAGGAAATGGGAGAAGGGAAGGAGCGGAGACAGGGGAAACGAGTAGACAGAAAGTTTGAAAGATTGAAAAGCCATATGGGGGAGAGAGAGAGAGAGAGAGAGAGAGAGAGAGAGAGAGAGAGAGAGAGAGAGAGAGAGAGAGAATTACAACAACAGCACTGTAAAATTGGGATCACAGATGGGAATAAAGAAGCAGGGAAGGGAGTAATGAATGATATGGAAAACAAAGTGGCAAGAGACAGAAACCAAGTTCAGAAAATCCTTTATTACTGCAAAGTAACCGTCAAAAACGCTGTTGTCTCCATAATCCCATATATATACCCCATATGTTCCCACGGTCACGTGACCCTTCTTTATGTGTATAAGGCAGTTTTCTTCTCATTTCCGAATGGAAATTCATTGCCACTCGAGTATACATACATACATACATACATACATACATACATATATACTGTATATACGTTAATTTCTTTTGTCTTTTTTTACTTTAGATGGTCAAGCCATATTTTGGGTAGATTGCAAGTCTCGGGTTCCCCTTCAAAAATACAGACTTGAATTGAAATGAACGGAACTGGGGATGAATAAAAAATAACAAAAGTGGGAAAGGATGCAAACCTCTGATTTTGCAAAGGAAATTTTTTACATTGCGGCTGTAAAAGAAAAAAATGAGTACATCTTGCCGCCGTTAAAAGATGAGCGTCAAAACGGGCGCCGTTGTAGTGATGCAAAGGGCTGAAGGGAGAATGGTTATTTGGACCTTATTTCTAGAGAGAGAGAGAGAGAGAGAGAGAGAGAGAGAGAGAGAGAGAGAATTTGGGAGGGGGGGTCATTTTCCCGAAGGAGAAGGAGAAAGTACTTACTGTCACACCTGGAGGTTTGAAAAGGCGGGGTTAAGTCTGTTTGAAAAGGACAAAAATTGGGAGAAGGGGAAAAAGAAAGACCGGGTTAATGTAAGCCATTTGAAGGTAGCACAGAAGAGAGACGATGACAGTTGCTCTAAGAGTCGAAAGGAAATGTAAAGAGGAATTACGGATTAGGTTTTTTCTCAGTAAGATAAATAATGCGTTTAGTGAAACGTGGAGAGAGAGAGAGAGAGAGAGAGAGAGAGAGAGAGAGAGAGAGAGAGAGAGAGTTGGGTATTCAGGCACGAAAGATGAAAGAAGCCTTACTTTAAGTAAATAAAAGCAGAATATCGTACGGAAGAAAGGTTTATAGTTAACTCAGCTTCTTAAACTATTAACCGATAAACAGAAGGTGCGAAATAAAGCGCTGATACAGCAATAACTAAATTAGAAATGAAGTCACTCGAATTCATCCATACTCTGTGATAACGAGACAACAAAGTGAAACCAATAATGTTTAGCATCAAACACAACAGTTATTAAAGCATTGTTTGAAGTCTATGTGGAAGTACTTAATAGAATTCTGAGCAACTACGGAGCTTGTATATTAACACATCAGTAATGGCGTTAGTATGCATTTATCACATTTTCTCTTTTTCTCTCTTTATATTTTTCCTTTTTAGGGCACCTAACCCCCAACCCCTTGCTGTTCCTACCCTTCTGACAAAGAGGTTTCATGAGCTGATGCCATTCCAAAAGAGAGCATGAGAGGAACATAGGAAGCAAAGGCACACGCACGCACATACATACACACGCACACACACACACACACAGCATCAGCGCTGTGGCGGTAAAATCGTGGCAGCCGTTGGGCATATTGACAAAAGGACTGGTTGGTTACACTGCTCACGGATAGAGGCCACACAAAGCGCAGCGATATAAATTGGATACATTCCTTGTGAACCTCCAAAGCGATAGCCCAGCCACTTGGTGTTTCTTAGCGATAACATTGTAGGCCAATTGGCTGCTAAGTTGAAACACTGGGGAAGGGGGTCGGGGGATCGCATTCAGGTCGGGCGTAACGTACACGAGCTCGTATTTTTTTTTTCCTCCAGTCTTTTCTTTTTATTTTTCGTATACAAAATAAATAAAAGGGCACAGCAACCATTAAGCGTTTTCTTTGGGATCTTATCACCAGGATATTTATGAAGATCGTGAACTTAGGCTCAAATAGGTATTTTAGGAGCCATTCCTGATGTAATTCCTGAGCAGGGAAATAACCTGCTGTTATGCCCTCGTGACCAAGCAAAGGGACAATGAAAAGAAATGAAAGAATGAAAGGGAATAAAAAATAAAACCGACACCAAGGGGTACATGAGACGATAAAATGAGATGGGATCGGTATTAGATAAGGTGGAGTCCCATCAAAGGAAAGAAGGATTTAACAATGTTGCTGAAATTGGAGATACAGAATTTCAAAGTAAAACAGGAGGATTAACAAGGAAAAAACAATCAACATACACACACACATATACGCACACACTCACACTCACATTCACACCGACTACACAGAAAAGCTGATCAGTTTTTTCAGACAACATCATAGCATCAACGACAACAAAATAAATTCCTTTGTCCCCGACAAAACACAAACAAATCTCCTTAAACTCTTACATCACAACAAGTTAGACTTACAAAACTTTGTCCAGAAAATGAGGAAGGCCGTGTAATCCTTGATAAAAAAAATCGTACGTATACAAAACGAAAAATCGTTTTGCAATTATTTACATAAAAATATAATATTTAGTGAAGCCTTGATATAATAAAAGATGAAAGGTGCTTAGAGGTAGGCCCTGTTCTCAAGCTTCCTGAAGAAGGTGCCGTCGGCCACCCAAGGCATCATCCAACCAGGACGGCAAGAGCTCGTTCTTCGTCCATCCAAGAAGATCTCTCGAACGATCTGCATTTCTTTCTCTTTCATTCTCGCCTCGTCTCTTTCCCCGTTTTACCTCTTTGATGTACTAAGGAGGGTGAGGGATGGAGGGACGAGTCGATAGGATGCGTCGGGCGAAAAAGTATTGGTGACAGGAAGATGATGAGGGGGGTGGGGGCTAATGCAAGAGTTAGCAATAAGTTGTCGATGCGGAAGAATAATTAGAAAAGGACGAAGATGACAGAACAAGCCTTGTGTGGGGGAATAAGAAAAGGGAAAAGGGTCAATCTCAAAACAAGACAAACACCATGAAAAATATTCTAATATCATAGGAATTACCGTCAATTGTATTCCTACAGAGGTAAGACAAAAAAAAAACAGCCTAATATTCCTCGAATGATTGTTTATTTTTGAGCGCGACAAGCAAAAAAAAAAAAAAAAAAATAAGTGAGAAAATCAAGATCCAAATGTCCCGCAAGAACTCGAAAATTCAGAAAATTCGCCGAGGGATAGACATGGGCGGCAGAGGGGCCAATTCTGCTCGATTTTTCCCCATCTTGTATTATGCAAATACCCCCATATGTCGCTTAGGAATGCTGACAACTCGACATCAGGAGAGAGGTATGAGTTAGCCTCTCTCTCTCTCTCTCTCTCTCTCTCTCTCTCTCTCTCTCTCTCTCTCTCTCTCAGAGCTACTTTTCTGAAATCGACAAATATGGGGATGGTAATTCACTTGGGGAAAATCCGAGTAGTGTGTTGAGAGTTGATACAAAATTTTCCTTATACGTGTGTGTGTGTGTGAATAATATATATATATATATATATATATATATATATATATATATATATATATATATATATATATATATATATATATATATATATATATATATATATATATATATATATATATATATATATATATATATATATGTATATATATATATATATATATATATATATATATATATATATATATATATATATATATATATATATATATATATATATAAAGTTAAAATCCACGAAGGAACGGAAACACTGGAGTGCTGCGAGGCCTTTCGACGTTAGGCCCTTTACTTAGCTAAGTAAAGGACCTACAAATCGAAAGGCCTCGCAGCACTCCAGTGTTTCTGTTTCCATCTGCTAAATAAAGGACCTAGCGTCGAAAGGCCTCGCAGCACTCCAGTGTTTCCGTTTCCTTCGTGGATTTTAACTTTATTTATATATTCATCACGTTTCATATTTTCGTGATTCAGTTATACACACACACACACACACACACACACACACACACATATATATATATATATATATATATATATATATATATATATATATATATATACATACATATACACACACCAATTCTGTGTACAATTACCGTGCTCTTTTTGCAGAGTGCACTAATATAGTTATACAGATAATATGTAACTATAAAGAAAAAACAAAATAAAAATAAATACGATGCAAAAAGGCCGTGCATACGATATAACAAGGAATAAAAGTAAACAAAACAAGTGTTAAAAGTACTGAAACTGGAATATGTGCAAAAAAGAAAGAAAAAATCTGTGCAAGAGAAACTATTTTTGTATCAATCCATATCTAATGACTATCAAATTGCATCGATGACAAACTGTAATCGCTCATAGAGCCAATATGTAACCACCACCCAGAACCGCCACTAAAATAAATACCGAAAACATAGGAATGAAAGCTCGCCTAAAAATTCGTTGGGAAATAAAATTGCGTTAATAGATTTGGCCGCAATCAAACGCCAATGAAAAACTTTTTTTCAATAGTTCATAAAATTGCCTAAATACATAAATCTGCCTTTTGGAATACCCCAGTTTTCGTTGTAATTATCATAACTCGTTATGCATGACTGCACTCGTAATTATTAATTAGCGAATAATGGTGTTAATCAAACTTTAACAGCCACGGCCAAAATGTGCCCTTGTTGCACGCACCTCTGTTATGTAGTACGGTATTATAACTAATATTAAAAAAAAGTGCTGGAGTTTTAGGCCATTTATATCATTACCGAATCATTTCTCTGGTCGTCACATCAATCAAAAGTTACGGCAAAAATATATGCATTACTACCGACAAAGTTTTAAATTACCGCGAAACAAAATTGGTAATAAATGAACAAAATGCACGCACGCGCTCACACCGCTGAATGATGTGTGCGGTTGTCTGAGAGAAACTCTCTCTCTCTCTCTCTCTCTCTCTCTCTCTCTCTCTCTCTCTCTCTCTCTCTCTCTCTCTCTGCCGTTCATGACCTTTATTATTACCTTATGCGACCTTCTTTACCGATACTGTAACACGATAAAATTTTTGCTATCCAAAACTCGTTTGTCGTATTTCAAAAGTGGCTCATAATGATATGAAAAAAGTTTTATATATGCATAGACAGAAAAATAATTTAATCCGAGGAGTATATATTCATAACATGACAGCACGCCTATTCGATGGGAACCAAGAAAGGCAGAAATATTTAACAACCAGACTCTTTTCCATGTGTCCTCCCTAATGTGTAGGGTACAGAGCTCTCTCTCTCTCTCTCTCTCTCTCTCTCTCTCTCTCTCTCTCTCTCTCTCTCTCTCTCTCTCTCTCTCTCTCTCTTACACACACACACAAAAACAAACTGATGACAAACACAAATGACTGCTATGTTTACGTCAGCTTTGTGAATGCTGAAAAAGGTTGTGGGTAGTTTTTTCTTCGGATCTGTTTAATAGTGGAATGAAATTTTTAACAGACACAAAACTTATATTACTTCTGCATTTCCCATAACGGTTACATAAAATCATGAAATTAATGTATCTTTTGCGATGAGTCTGTTTACAAACAATTAGTGCTCTCCTTAATTTCTCAATTTTAGTCTCAGATACATACGAATTCTTGGGTGTTTCTATGCAGAATAAACGATTAATTCTAAACAAAAAGGTAAAACTCACTTCTTATTGCGTGCGTTAATCAATTCGAGATCATAGATGGTGTAAAATGTCCTTCAGGCCCGTACTCGTACAGCTTTTAAAATACAAATACGTCTTGCTGGGATAAAGGTTGTTGCTCCTCAATTTCGGATTTTGACTAAGCGGGGCCACAATCAAGTTCTCTCGGCTGCATCCGGTGTGGACCCCGCAAGAGTACCAGCGGGATGATATTGGCCATTTTGCATTAAAAGTATATCAGCATGAAGTACGATGTTCAAATTTTACTGTGTTGATATTCGTGGGGAAAATGAAAGTTGAAAAACACAGATGTTACTCTATATATTTTGTAGTTTTATGAATTAGGCCATCTAACTGTTCATCGAATGATGTTTAAATAAACTAACCACATATATGCAAAATTTGTTTATCTGTTAATCTCTTAGTACTATAACTCAAACATTAGATAAGCAATCAAATAATAATAATAATAATAATAATAATAATAATAATAATAATAATAATAATAATTGCAAAACCCCAGCAGCTTGAGTATTACCATGATAAACAAACCACCCAGCCACCATCTCCAGCCTTGGCGTAAGTAGCTGGCTCTTCCCCTCCCCTCATCCACCCCACCCCCTTTCAATTCCCTACCAGCAAGAAGACCGGGCTCCCTCCCTCTCCCACCACCCCACCAGTGTCTTATCCCAAAACCCCTCATCCTCATTTTCAGCGTCGTAACTACCCCCATTTGAACCTCCCCAGGAAGCCCGCCACGACAGTTGAGAGTTAAATAAGGTGTAATAGCGAAAGGTAGCGCTGGAGGCACTTAGCTTAATGACAAAACACTTCTTATACTTTCAGGCGTTGTTGTTGTGTTTTAAAAGCAAAAATAAAAGAAAAAATAAAAGGAAAAGAAAAAGGGTGGGTGGCAAGCCATGAATAAAAGTGAAGGCGGCAAAAAACACTACTTTCGATAGAGAAAAATTTCTTATTCAAGTCATCAATAAAATTTAAAAATAAAACAAAACATTTTTATAAAGGAATAAATCTTCTGACTAGCGGTAACAAAAATGCAAAAGGTAATAACCCAAAATTCACCGTTGAGGGTTCCGTTTAGTATCCATGCGATCGGATCAATTTAATATAAAAAAATTATTATTGATAATAACGACAATCTAGCCGCGGTCACTGTAGAAAGGATTAATTGATATTATCCTATCGAAATAAAGGCTGTGGTGAAGTTGCAGAGTAAGCCAAGTTAAAATACAGACGGGTGAAAATAAAAAGAGAAATTTGAATTTCAAGTCCATTCCTTTTGCTGTTACTCTTTGCGATCTTTCATGATTGTTTTATCCACCTTTCGTTAATGAATGCGAAGCAACACTTAAGTTAGCAGCTTATAACAAAAAAATATTATTACGAAAATTAAAACTAACCAAATATAGAATGACAAAAATGGTACTTATATCAGAAAGAAAGGTTAATAATAATAATAATAATAATAATAATAATAATAATAATAATAATAATAATAATAATAATAATAATAATAGCGGGAGTAATGAAATAAATAAGAATGATACCAACTGCAATCAAGCCATTATGGATACGATTAACAACAATAATAGTAAAAAAGCAAACATCATTTAGAACCAATGAGAATTTTCTAGGGCATTACTCAATACAGACTTGTGCCATAAATTCTAAACTTTTTTAATTAGATTCATATTTTGGTTGGCAGAGAAAAGCAATATGACGAACAACAAAAAAGGGGGAAATAGTAGGAGGGGGATTGTGTAGTGGGGGCCACAAAGAGTAAGGGGGGGGGATATTCAGACATTCTTTATTAAGGGTATAAATAACAAGCTCTTTTGAATTAGAAGTGAATAATTAATTTTTAAAAAATGGTTGTTACTGCTGCGTCACATTTGCTGTGTTTTATTGGGTTACTGTGAATGTTAATGATGATAATAATAATAGTAAAAGTTCTTGGATTAAGAGAGAGAGAGAGAGAGAGAGAGAGAGAGAGAGAGAGAGAGAGAGAGAGAGAGAGAGAGAGAATCACGAATCTGGCCATAAAACTGGCAATGGAGTCTGCATCTACCATGGACATTAAGAGAAACTTGGCCGATTAGCGGCCCCGGAGACATTTCGAAAATTAATGATGAATACGGAACAAACGAGGCTCTCTCTCTCTCTCTCTCTCTCTCTCTCTCTCTCTCTCTCTCTCTCTCTCTCTCTCTCTCTCCTTTCTTAATACTTTCGTTCTTTCTCGCGGCCGTGTTCTCCCTCATTTTTTTTTATTTATAATGCAGGCCTTAATGGCCGGCCTTTTAGATAGATACAGGGAGATATAAACCAAATTTAATTAAATCCACCAGAGGAGTTATTGTTTCCCTTAATTGAACGGCGCATCTGATTTATGGGTTCGCCATTTGCGACCCCCTCCCCAATCCCTTTCTCCCCCACTGCCTAACTCCTTAACTCCCCCTTCTCTATACAACCACACCCCTGACACAGATCTCTCTCTCTCTCTCTCTCTCTCTCTCTCTCTCTCTCTCTCTCTCTCTCTCTCTCTCTGGGCGTCCGTCTCATCTTCCTCCCAAATTCAAACTCACGCCATCAAATGGTTATGAACAGTTTCGTCATAGTCATCTGTGATTTGAAGGGGAGCGCATGAAGGATGAAAACAGCGCTGTGATCTCTCACACGGGATTAAGTTTGTGAAGAAATAATATCTTATAACTTGAGGAAATTACGAAGGGGGGAAAACAGCGGTGTGATTTCTCGACGCGCACGGAATTAAGTTTATGAAAATGAATAAAATATCGCAACTTATTGAGAGTGGAAAGTGCGAAGAAAACAGCGTCATACTTTGTACAAACTGAAGCGTGGCAAAAGAAAATCTGATAACTTACCGGTGTGTATATGAAGGGGAGTGACATCTTTGCAATATAAGGAAAAATATTTAGAACTGAAAGTTTGAAATATCAAACTTGCTTAATACGCTTTTTAACAGTTGAAAAAAATATGTCGAAAAATTAAAGTATCTTCTGCCTTTTAGTTACAACTCATCTCGGAGCTTATCAGCTCAAGGATATATATATATATATATATATATATATATATATATATATATATATATATATATATATATATATATATATATATATATATATATATATATATATATATATATATATAGATATATTGTGTATGTGTATATATATATATATATATATATATATATATATATATAGAGAGAGAGAGAGAGAGAGAGAGAGAGAGAGAGAGAGAGAGAGAGAGAGAGAGAGAGAAACCGGTAACACACTTATCAAACTGTTCACCATGACCGCTGCGCGCAACAATGGGTTTCCTAAATATCGTCCCGAATCGAGGCTGGGAGCGTTTACGCTGATAATTCACAATAATGCATAGCATGTCCTGGATAACATGCATACATGCACGCAAACGCTCCCTCTCTCTCTTTCACACACACACACATACACAAACACCTGGTGTGTAGGTACCTTGACGCACCTGACCAGGAACCTGTTTACGTATTCTGCATCTTCAGCTCATCAATCATTTCTCAGGTATCACTTGATCTGTCTCAGGTTAATGATCAGGTGAAAAGAACAGCAACAACCGTTGTCATTCCTACTTTTTCATCTTTCATCGGTATCTGAGATTTTTTCTCGGAGTTTTGTTTGTTTCCTTCTTATCGAGTTTGCAGTGGCATTAAAAACAAAACATACACACGCACAAGCAAATGTATAAATTTAGAGCAAAATAAAGTTACACATGCATATATGTGTGTGTGTGTGTGTGTGTGTGTGAAAGTGCATGATTCCTCCATGGTTGTATGAGATTTTTACCTTCACGAACCTCACTTATGCATGCTGTTGGCAAGAAGTAATGTCATCCGTAGTATGAGCTTTTAGCCAAATTCAAAGGCTGATATATAGCAATATTATAGTCAATTGCAGCTCACACGAAGAGGAAGAATCTTCCGCATTTTGTGCTTTGGGTTGCGTGATGCACATACACGGTTACTCTATTATTGGGAGCAACTTCGGTCTTGCAAGTCTCTCCATGCAATACGCAATGAAGGTGGATATATGTTTGAATCTAGCAGTTCCAATCCTACTTAGAAACTTATTACCGCAAGCAACAGAAACAAGAAAAAAAAAAAAATAAATGATAATAATTATAATAAATGAGCAAAAGAAACGTAGCAGTAGTAATAGTTGTAGAAAGCGGGTGAGTTTGGAGTTTAACGATAAATTTAATAAGCCTAGAGGGTCTTTTCACCTACCGTTCGCAACTACAACTAGTAATGATGAGGAACTGGAGGTTGGGGCCCAAGACGTCGGGAAGAGGGATAAGAGAGTGCTGCTGCTGAAGGAAGGGTGAGGGGGATGAAAGAGGAGGCGCGGAGTGAGGAACTGGCTAATTAAGAAGGTTGATTACTTTTGAATTACGTCAGCACCTCAACCTGGACGTAAGCTCCGGGTTGGGATGACTCTCTCTCTCTCTCTCTCTCTCTCTCTCTCTCTCTCTCTCTCTCTCTCTCTCTCTCTCTCTCTCTCATGTTCTGCCGCAGAACATGAGACCAGGCACATCAGTTCAGGCTAACAAGTTCTTGCATACCACTCCAGTCATCTGACACTCCAGCCAGTCACACATCTAGCGCACAGGGCCGCAGTAAACGACAAAATGCAGCGAGAGAGAGAGAGAGAGAGAGAGAGAGATCTAGCGCACAGGGCCGCAGTAAACGACAAAATGCAGCGAGAGAGAGAGAGAGAGAGAGAGAGAGAGAGAGAGAGAGAGAGAGAGAGAAAATTACAATACTGTATGTCAAATTAATGAATGAGCGGGGAATTTGAGAGGTTATACAACTCAAATTAAAGCTCTGCATACAGTTAAAAAAATCTTTTCAATATCCTTGGCCACACTGTGTCACTAAATCCATACAGTTCGACAAATTTTTTAATATTTGGAATTATAATTCAAATGCATGGCCAATAAGCAATATTCGTATGTATAGATTACTGTAGACAGACAGATAGATTTATTGTAATTTTTTTTTGTAGTGTTGCATTCCTCATTGGTAAATAACATTTTATAAATATTTTCCATGACTTTTTCCCTTCGCCCAATAGTGATTTAAGTTCACAAGGCCCTACCTTCCCCCCCCCACCCAAAAAAAAAAAGAAAAAAAAAATTATTGTAAACTTCTAATGCTTATCATCCAGACGACTTGTCAGATGACGAGGGCGTTAGACCATCACCAGGATTAACGTCTTTTTCAACACATTAATGCAGTAATATACTGCATATATATGTGAGTACCTGAGCGCGCATGTGCATACCTGTTTAATAGTATATATTTGCGCAATGCTGTATTGTTATTGTTCACATGAATCTACAATGTATAAGCACCATGTATATATATATGTTTAACATGACCGATACGATCAAGTATGAACATGAGCATGTATATCTGTATCAATTAATATATATGTAATATACATGCATATGCTTTGTACACAGACTTTAGGTGAGCATATTTATAAATGTAGGCGTATTACATATGTGTTTATTTACACGAACGCTAACAATCATCAGGAGTCAATATATATCGTCACCTGTAGCCAATTAGCGCCACTTTCCCTACAAAACATATAATGAAATCATTCATCATACTCAGCGACAACACAAACAAATAAATGAAAAGTAAAATCACCGATTACTCAAAAGGCAATAAATTATCATTAAGAGGAACCCACCCGATATGTTGCTAAAGACACGCCTTTATGTAATGGCCAATTAGAAGGTTATAAAAACAGAGAATTTAATTCGGACATCGTTAAAATGGCAACGGGAGGGCGATATATCTTCAGCTCTCGGGCATTCGATTCGACCATGAAAATTTACAAAACATCCCCCGTTATCCGGACATTCATTATCGTAATACGCAGTTCGATTGAAGGATGTACAAAGGGTTATTTGGACTTTGGAAAGGTTAATGAGGATGAAATATTATCGCAACGGATTCACCAACTCATACTCAAGATGCTCACAATTAAAACCCCGGTTTTAATTGGTGTGGCGTACACAAACATTTCGTATTCTGATAACATCTTCGTCAAGGCAATTAATGCCTCGGTAAGAAAAGCAGGACGAGATCGTAATTCAGCCGTTGCTTAATGGCAAGTTTGTTTAATTTCTTTCTTCAAGCAAACGATGTTAATCACTACCATTTTTCCATGAAGTATTCCTCAATAGGCATTTCCGTTAATCTATACTAAGGGTCAGTAATAATTATTTCCCTTCTAAAATGCTCCGTGGTGACAGTGACTTACTTTCTTATCACGCTTGAAATCATGAATGTAATAAGGAAAAAAAATTTTTTTCCTCTGTACATATCAAAAACTACTATTGTAATAAAAATATTTTCCGTGTTTAATAGACAGAGTCAGAAAAACCTGTTGTCCGTAAATATAAATAAACAAGACCTTTATTTAGTATGCATACATCGACTACATAAGAACAACCAAAGCTCAAACCTAACTTGAAACCGAAACATAAACGTTTGCACGATTCCGCCTTCTAACCGAAATACTTATTAAAATTCGCCGAAACTCTTGCAAAGTTCTCATTCAAAAGGCAAACGTTTGCTTAGACATTTGCACAGTCTTGCCTTGACACTGAAATGCTTGCTAAAAAATCCGCATTCAAACACGAATGCATGCATGGTCTTTCCTTCAAACCAAATCTTTCTTAGATTTCGCCTTCAAATGCGAACGTTTGCATGGTCCGCCTTAAAATCAAAACGCTCGAAAAAAATTTTTTGGTTTAAAACACACGTTTGCAAGGTCTCGCCTAATACCAAGACACTTGCTAAATTACCAGCTTATGCATCATTGCACCTGGTAAGTTGTATTCATCCCTGGACCAAATTAGTTTCCCTGAAAACTGTTTCGTTTTAAGTAATGCGTCTTACCATTTAAATGATAAAAAAAAGTAGCCCGAGTGATAAGCAAATGTTACGGAATCAGGCTACCCACTTGAGAAAATCCACTTTGTAATCGCTTCAACGTCATCATCGCCTCCAACGCCGAACGGTGCAAAGGTCCACCGGGAAATTCCGTCACTCATGTCTTCCTTGTGCTTTCAATTCCTAAAATATCTGCTCATCTCTGGCACCCCGTCTCATAGTTCTCTTCTGTTTTTAAAAATAAAAATTTTTACGCGGGTCTACTTTGCGGCCACAAAATACGAGAAATATTTTAGAACACTTTCCGTGAGAAAATATTCAACTCTGAGCGTCACTATTAAAGAAATTATATTCCATGGTAACCCCGAAGGGTTATACATAAAAATTAACAAAGTACGTAAGCAATATAAGGTACATTCAAACTAATAACAGTCGTAATTAGCAGAATGAAAATCTTTATCGACCACAGGATCACAACTGGTAATAAGAGATGCGATAATTCGATCGATGATGAATCTGCGGAGCACTGAACTTCTGGAGACACAGACAAATAGACAGACAGACAGACAGGGAGCTTAGCGTAATTAAAATTGTTCATCTGTTTAAAAAGTTTACAATAAAACAGCAGCATTATAATAATATTAAAAGATTTGAAATGGTGCAACTTTAAGCCAAGGGGGACTTAATCTCAGCCCGCCGCCTACCTAGACAAAAGCCCAAAGAGCGATACCTGAAACGTTTCGATGCAGGCAGAACATGTCTGCTGAAATGAGCTATGTTACCGAAGAAGGCTCGGGGAGGGGGAGAGGGAGAGCCGGGGAAGGTGTACGTCTTGCTTTCACACATCCACGCTTTTAAGGGATTTCATTTCACGCGTTGCATGACACCCCCTCCTTCCCTCTGGTCCTTCCCTCACCCATCCCACCCCTCCCAACGGTGCACCTCACCTACTCCCCCCACCCCTCTCCAAACCTCCTTTTCCTCTTAAGTAACCCTCTTGGACCCTTCCAACCCCTCTTTTTATTCCCATGGATATTTTACACTATAAAGGGTTTCGAGGTTGGGAGATTAGGGGTACATTGTATAAGAGTATTTTTAAGGGTCGTTGAAATGTTTTCAAAATTTAATGTAGGAAATGAGTTTAAGAACTAAACAAAAGAATGATAAAACCCTAAGAAGGGGGGCAGTGAGGAAAGGTTCCCAGCACGATTAGGAAACAAAAAAATACAATCTGGGAAATATTACAGCAGAAATTTTGCCTCAACCTAATCTAAATATATTGATCTCTGTCTCTCTCACTGAAGTAAAGAATTACCAAACAGGATACTTGATAGGACGGATAAAATTAAAAACCATAAAAATTTTCGACAGTTGCCTGCTCCTATCCGGTCATTTTCTTTCTGTTACCCAAGCCCGCTTACAAAAGTGACAAGCTGTGTGTGTGTGTGTATGTATTATTTTGTGTGTGTATTATTTTCTAGATAAAATGCTAATATAAATTTCAATGTGCTTGCCAATTGGTTAGCCGCCGTTATAGGGAATCATATTTTTGCTGCTGATCAGTAACTGAGTTTGAAACATAACATTTACATGGCTGTAAAATCACTCTGCATGGGGTTAAATGTATGTGTATATATACAGACATATATATACAAATATATTAGTAAGCGACTGTATGTCTAAGAGTTTTTACACATATTAATTGATCGAAGCCGAGCCAAATGTCAGATCTTCCATTGTAAGTAAAAGACATTCCATTTAAAGGCAAAGACCACAAAAGAAATAGTATTACATGGAATTAAGCTAATTTACTGCGTCAGAGATAGAAATCCAATTGCAAGCGAGTCTTAAAAACTTTGGTGCAAGTTTCCCTTAACTTAGTTATTCTTTGTTATTGTATCTCTCTCTCTCTCTCTCTCTCTCTCTCTCTCTCTCTCTCTCTCTCTCTCTCTCTCTCTCTCTCTCTGTCGAGAATGTCGTGAGTCTCTGGTGACCCTTTCCTGTAATACATGTGACAGGTCTTTTGAATCATTTTCCTTTAAAAAGATCAGCAGTCTCATCCAATCTCAGATTTTCCAACGTTTCAAAAGATTACTCCGGTTTCTTTCTCATTATTAACCTGACTTTCATTGCTGTAGTGTTTCCCTCTCTTTCTCTCTCTCTCTCTCTCTCTCTCTCTCTCTCTCTCTCTCTCTCTCTCTCTCTCTCTCTCTTTGTCCGTCGATTCTTTTTACAAAATTCTATTGATATAGTGTGAGGATTCAGTTTGCCTCTTTCTATATTTTCTCTATTAAATCCGACTATATCACCAACAAATTCGTCTCCACTTATCTCCTTCTCTTTATCTTCCTGATCAGCATCATAATCATCAGTGTTCCCGACAAGTTTCCAACATCCCACTTCATTCTCTTTCTCCGCCGTCTCCTCCTCCTCCTCCTCCTCCTCTTGCTAAAGAAAGTGGAGGAGGAGGATGAGGAGGAGAAGAATAAGTTGGAAGAGGCAGAGGGAAAGAAGACAGGTCCAGCCAGCAACGATACAATTACAATGCAAATCTCACTAGCCAAGCGACTTCTTTACCCGCTCTTAGTCAGGCAATATTTCATTCAATATCAGGCTATTCAGAAAACCAATTCTATTTGACAAAGTCTTCCGTCGTAATCTGAGATAGAGCCAATTTCAAATTCAATGTTTCGCAATAAAGGAGGAAGTATCTGATTGCCTCGACGTGGCCCTTCTTACCGCCCTTATGATGCCCGCACTTTGGGCTTAATTCTCCACGGCCGCCCAACTTTGGGCTTACACCCTTGCGTACTTTAATGGAAGAATTAATGAAATTTCAAGTCACATTTACTTAACAAAAAGGGGGGAAAAGCAAGCGAAATAGAAGGCAGCATTTCAAAGACTCTCTCTCTCTCTCTCTCTCTCTCTCTCTCTCTCTCTCTCTCTCTCTGAGAAATTGAAACTAAATCGTGACACATAACAAATAACTCCGACACATGGCCCGAATAGTTAACCTGACTCACAATTCCCTCGTTGGCGCTTTCATAATCGCATCCTAAGAAGCCGGTTCATACTTACAAAGTCGGAAATCACACTGTTGAACCACGCTGGCGCAGCCCATACATAGACGCCCGCAGAGATCAGCCGCCTATAAAGAATTATGGGTCCACAATCGCCCATTACATCAGTGTGGGCTCCCTTCCCTTGCAGTCACATAATCGATTTATATTTAAGAATCGTTTAGGACGTCAAAA
Source organism: Macrobrachium rosenbergii (assembly GCF_040412425.1). Classification (NCBI taxonomy): domain Eukaryota; kingdom Metazoa; phylum Arthropoda; class Malacostraca; order Decapoda; family Palaemonidae; genus Macrobrachium; species Macrobrachium rosenbergii. The sequence continues at coordinate 4,427,659 of NC_089781.1, forward strand.
TGTAAATTGCTAACTCGAATGTCAAATAAAATATGTTCTCTCTCTCTCTCTCTCTCTCTCTCTCTCTCTCTCTCTCTCTCTCTCTCTAATGCAGTGTTCACCATTTGAATCTTCACAATCAATTCCAGTTCACAATCAAGGACCCCTCGAGATGGTATCTTACAATTCTGTACAGAGAGAGAGAGAGAGAGAGAGAGAGAGAGAGAGAGAGATCCCTTTGGTATACGTGTTGCACAGCGCTTTGGCAGAACGCGGGTTATGTTACAGTATTGTTGTGTAGGTGCAGTAATGGAATCGTAGAATGGGTGGGGGAAATGGGGAAGGACGATGTAAAGGGGAAATGGGGAAGGACCGTGAGGAGGAGGAGGAGGGGGAGGAGGTACAGAAAGATCGGGGGTGGAGTAAAGAACGGTGCACATATTGAAAGGATGGACCCCACTGTGTGTATACATTGCTTCTGTTTCTTCGTAGAAAGAGTAGAGAGAGAGACCGAAGGAACCAGTGAGCATCTCGATGGTTGAATGACAACCATGCTCACCGTTACAGATGGAATTTGGTTTGGTAAACAAATTCGTCGGGAAAAGGGACATCAGATGGTGGGTACAGAAATCAGATGGCTCATAGAGAAAGTCACATTTATACAGTAAGGAATCTGTACGCCACCCAAGGGGACGGTCTCCAAGATTTCCAAACAAGTAATCAAGCGAAAAAGTGCACAGTCTAAAGTGTGGGTAGCACAGTCCAGAGCACTTCCTTGTACAAGAAACTCAAGAATGGCAATCCTGTGCTGGATAATAGGTGTAATCAAGCACTCATAATTCACATACCAAACACATCACCGATGGTACCTACCGAGTCACTTCTCCTAATAAATTTTAAGGAGAGAGAGAGAGAGAGAGAGAGAGAGAGAGAGAGAGAGAGAGAGAGAGAGAGAGAGAGAGAGAGAGAGAAGTTTGTTAGAATACCAGCAGTGGTCACTCATGACTTGAACGAGATACCCACAACCTCTTGTTGAACAAATTTCGGTCTGTCCAAGAAGTCTGTAAATGGAAAACCAAATTTACCTTTCTGATTATGTGGTTGATTGAAATCAGGCGTTTTACTACAATTGCATATATGTGAATTTATGCTGACACAAACAGTTAAGATCCAAACGGATTCCGAAATATAAAATAGATTTTTAAATTAATTCGTTGCAGTTGGGGTACAACGAAGTACTAACGGAAGGTCCTTGTAAGGTCTGAGAAGCAAAAAATCATTTTTTGTTGTTGTTGTTGTTGTAATTTTTATTTTGTGTGACATCCTTTCCATCTTTCTCTCTTAAAGATCTTTTGTCTTTTGATTCTGTTAACCTGTATCAGTGCCGTTTTCCTCGAACCGCATATACCGCGGTAAGGCACTGTGAAACTAGATCCAATTTTTTGCCTTTGAAGTCATTTCTTTTCATTTCTTTCCATAAACCCTTTTTGGAGTTTGCGCCTGTCTGTGTATATGATAGTTCCGTTTAGAAACAACCCTGAAATTCAATATATACGCGTAAGTTGATATAAAAATCTGACAGGACGATAGACGTAGGTTAAGTAATTGTCAATACAATATATTAAACATTCCTCGTCTGACCAATTACTTGTGACCTCTGTCACCAGTTTGCCTCTTTTCATCGACATCGAGTCTTTCAGAATCAATTTTTCCTGGACTCGGTATTTTTTTTACAAGTATTCTTTTATCACGGAAGCACGATAATCGAAAAATCTGAGTTTCTTTTCTTTTTTTTTCATTTATGCCTGAGAACTTCTTTGTGGTGGAGCTTATCATTTGTACATCGCGTGACACTAGATAATTTTGAATGCATTAAATAATTACATTCACAGTAATACGAATAACATACACCACTTTTTCCTTTTGAAGGGGGAAGCATTCTTCTGGTTTCTGAGCAAGTCTTGGAGATGAGGCTGCAGTCCCCACGCCCTTTTTCTTGACACAAACAGACCCCGGTGCCCATTTACAACCGAGATGGATTGGTGGGGGAGGTATGCCACTAGTGAACAACGAATCTCGTAAATCATCTCGTAAATCATCTAACATATATATATATATATATATATATATATATATATATATATATATATATATATATATATATATATATATATATATATATATATATATATATATATATATATATATATATATATATATATAGCCTATATATATATATATATGTGTGCATGTATATAACACACATATATGTATGTATATATATATATATATATATATATATATATATATATATATATATATATATATATATATATATATATATATATATATTCATATTACACTGTGTATTACAGTAAAAGACATTCATATATATATATATATATATATATATATATATATATATATATATATATATATATATATATGTGTGTGTGTGTGTGTGTGTGTGTGTGTATAGCCAATAAAACCCACGCGTTATCACAGTAAATTTTGTACCTTCACTCCCATGACATTTAACTTCTCAGCATTTTAAATACATATATCTTATTTTTGCATTTTTTAACGTAAAAGCAGAATGAAAACATAACAAGTAGCTACTTTATACTAGGAAAATGAACAGTCCAAGAGGAAGGCTTTTGAGACAAGACAATGCATATAAAAGCAAAGATGGCCACCCGCTGGCATGAAATACCTTAAGCCTTATGCGAAAGCGACTTTCGTCGGAGACGGAAAAATAAATATTGAGAGTGAGAACAAATATTTATGTTTTTTCTAAGCGTCTTCATTTTCATTCATTGCGGCGTTCGTGTTATTTGAAGCATAATTTTCAAGCCAACGTTTTCAGCAGACGTATAAATTGTTTTCACCGTGTGCTTAGAGGCAGTATTTAACCTTTGGCAAAACACGCATACTTGACCACATTTTACGACTATTAAATAATAAAAATCCATGTGACTTGAGGTATCTGTAGACTGAGTTTTCTGTAAAGTCAAGAAAATAGCATCAGATAAAATAAAACGCCAATGGGACCTTATGTATTGAAAAATATTAAGGATACTACAAACATATTAGTCATGCAAGATTCAAGTCATGCCTCCCATTCCACAACCAGAAATGACCTTGTCGGATATTTTTCTCATTTCAGTATTACTACACGACATTAATTTAATGGTAGTCTCTCCCATAAACCACTATCACATTACCAAGGTTTGAATTTCATTAATGACGGCTTATAATAACCATTTTTATCTCCCTCCTTGCAGTTGCGGAGTACTACTGTATTACTGGGCCCTCTATTTACTGTACGATCTTCGCTCTTAAGGTAAGTTTATTTCAAAGAATCTGGCCTGATTTCCAACATTGCGTAGCTTGAAATATTTAATTCTATCAACATCGGTTTTGTTTTATATCAGAATGAGCCTCTATTGTATTTCTTGTAATATATTTGATCGTTTTATTATTATGATAGAGATATTTTTTTCATTGTAACAGAATATCAGTATAATTAATTTGAGCAGATTAATGATCTCAAAATCGTATTTTTTTACACATCAGTGTCACAATCGTAGTAATTTTTTGGAGCACGAAATTAGATTGTAATAGTGACAGATCGCATTAACTCGGTAAGATTGAATAGATTTCTTTTTAATCAACATCTAGTGCCCTGATCCAAGGTTGATTGACGACTTTCCAAGAATTTAATCTTTTTCAGTTACTCCGATTTTTCTGGGAATGGAACTGTTCATCACGAACACTCTAGTAAACTGAACCTTGACCTCTGGCCACCATGGACAAAAAAATTTCACGAACGATTTTTTCGCAGGTTTTCGTAAGATATACCTTCTTTACGTCATATTAACTTTCCCAACGACAGTCACGAACAGACTCAGATGTTATATGTGGAAAATAGAAATGGATAGGTTTTTTGCAAGCTCTTTATGCGTAAGAAATGGTTGCCCCTTGCTGGATCAGATGCTTGATAACCTCCACCATGACTGACTGGATCTTAGCTGAAGGTCAGACAGACAGACAGACCAAAAAAAAAAAAAAAAAAAAGAAGAAGGTTGAAAAAGGCTGAAAGCAACCATAGAATAATAACCCTACTTCGAAATTATGCATTCCTTTCTAAATATATATGTCCCCTTCTCCCTGTGCTCCCTGTGTCTGTGCACAAAAGACACTCCTGCAATAAAGGTTATGACGCCCCCCCGGCATCAGCGGTACGTAACAAATAAAACAAGAACACTCACCCTAGGCAACAATAACAGTGGCAGTTAACATAGATACGGTAGAGGGCGTCTACTAGCTATTGTACTCTAATTAAGGCACTAATTTTTAGAACTCTAGATTAATGTCCACCATTTTTCCGTTCCAGTCACTAGAGTAATTTAATTACTAGATAGCTAGTTTAAGCCTGCAATTGCTAGGGGACCTTGGCCTGCACGCGGTGGAAGGATATTGCAGGATGAAGCGTAAAGCAAAGAGCGCTGGTAGGCAACTTGGTCTTTTTGAATATTTCTTTTTTGATTTTTACTTTGTGTATATATATATAAACATAATTTATAATTTATATATCACATGTGCATCCGAAATCAATTTCTGACTCACATCAGGATTGAATATACTTACATTATATATATATATATATATATATATATATATATATATATATATATATATATATATATATATATATATATATATATATATATATATATATATATATACTGATTCATATACAATGCTACAAACGTATATATTGAAGTAATATATTTTCATATATGTTACCGAGGAATTTTTAGGTGATATAGTCTTCGTGATGAGCACTGGGACATCTGAAAATATATTACTCCGGGAGTGTAGAGTGAATTGATATTAAAGACGTTTAGGAGTGTGTGTATTTTGGAGTGTGACTGACTGTTTAGTACCGACTGTTTAGTAGAAAACTATAATCTTCGAAAAGAAAATCATGGATTTCGGCAAGTGTATATTCCATTAGTACATGTTTTAGGTTCGGAAAGTACCCCATTTCTGCCCTCCATCCTCTAACTACATAGAGAAATATAAAAGAGGAAAACATAGCGAAGTTGTTTCTGCCAATGAAGGTACACATTTTTCCCCGTTATTTAAGATAGTGTGATAAAACACAACGCTGGAGAGCAGGTAATTTCAAGTTGGAGTGAATTATAATTACTTGTATGCGTATATCATGTCACCTCATGACAACTCACGTAAACAATTACCTATCATGTCATGAGCACATGACCGCCCCAACCACTCCCCCTCCCCCTCCCCTCCCCTCCCCTCTCCCTTTTCCCCTCAGCTTCAACCCCTTTCCTGAAACTCATTATTACACACATGTCTCGATGTTTTTGACAAGCGTAAAAAAATATTCGCAATAATTACAGACTTTTTACTATCTCTTCTTCCCTGAAATTAAAAGCATTGTTTGCTGTCACGTCGTTTGTAATTACTGCCTGATTTTTTTTGTACAAATTTCGTTTACTGGAAACTTAATGAAACTGAAATTAATCACAAGCTATATATGTTCTCCTTCGGCTTTAACCGACTGAAAGGGTACGCAAGCATGAACACACGCATGCGTGTTAGTTCGATGGCGGTTGTTATAAACTTTACTCGTTACAAGAAAGCCTGTAGTCTTAATTACAATTTTTTTGATAATCGTGTTGTTACACATATATATAGAGGCATATAGCCTATATACGGTATATTTTACACCATAGACATTAGGTATTTTTTTCGTGGAAATTGATTAAAATTACTGTAAAATTACTGTATATCAACGCGCAATGGTACAGAATTTTTCTAACGATTTCAGATTTAAGTGACCCACTGTTAACTTGCATCCTGCACGAATGACAATCTCCTCTCGGGTCTTTGGGCAATTATAACTTTTTTCTATAAGATACTAAAGTTAGTACTTTTGAGGTACTGCGCCATAAGTTCTGATGAATATTTAAATCATGCTGATCAATCTACATGACAGACGTAAAATTGTCGCATGGCTTCCTCCGGGCCGGACCGTAACTGTGACAAATGACAAAAGAGAAAAGATGAAAAGAACGGATCTTGAATAATATTGCAAATTCGTGCGGTTTCGTTTAGGAGCATTGCAAAATATATCATCTCAACCACAGAGTCGTCTAAAAGGCATAAAAGGACAACTGTGCTTGCATGCATCCGTTTTGCTTTAGAAGACAACAATAGTGGTCGTGTGTAGTCTCTCTCTCTCTCTCTCTCTCTCTCTCTCTCTCTCTCTCTCTCTCTCTCTCTCTCTGACACCAATCACATTATGTATCGTACATGCTTCGTGATTAGCTAATTCCACCCCGCAGTCACACCAGCAATAGGGGCCATTTCTCTATCCGAAAACCATTGAAACTTGGCCTTTAGAGGACACGAGTCGTGGCGTCCATAAAACGGGCTCCAGCTTAGCGTTCACCGTTACAAAATAAATATTCAAATTATATACACAAAATGTCACGCACGAAAAGGAATATTGTGTCTTTCCACAATACATCTGCCAGCGACCTATTTCTCGACATGATTTCAATTACTAAAATTGGACCTGTCTTTAAAAAGCATTTGGGTGCATGAAATATGGACTGACCTCTCTCTCTCTCTCTCTCTCTCTCTCTCTCTCTCTCTCTCTCTCTCTCTCTCTCTCTCTCTCAGACATTGATAACAAAAGGGAGCTTGATTTGAATATCAAATTCATTGTAAATATATCATGGGCAGTATTTCCAAGCAGAGTAAGCAATTTACGAGAATTTTTATGACAGGTTCAGTTATTTGTATTTGGAAACCGAAGAGCAATACGCCATAAATCTAAGACTGTTGTGTTACTGTACAAGATCATTTTTTTCTTTCTTTGTTACAAAAGAAGTGGGGTGGCGCGCGCTGGACACAGATCTATATAAGCTACAACAAACAGGGCTTTATTATGAGGCATAATGGGCCTCTCTGGTTTATAATATATGCGGATCGGACGCAATGGCCCGCAACTTTTCCCTTTTATTCGTCATTCCAACAACAATATAACTACGTGAAAAAAATTGCAAAATATATTTGGCCATAAAAAAGTTTCTATTATATTGATATTAACATAACTCCAGTATATTGTCCATCATATTGCCGTGCATAAATCAACATTTATTTATTCAAAACCATTAACCAGTGCGACCTCCTCCCCAAAAATACCAAAACCAAATCTGTGGTCCCTAACCCCTCCCCATATACATCCCCCGACACAAATACCTGGATGATAGTCTACGCATGGCCCGTTAGAGATGGACAGTGACATGCGCGCATGCGCAGTGCAAACGAAACAAACAACTCCCCTCCATAGAGAGTGCAGAGGCCCTCTTACACATATCCGCCCACATTTCCTGCCAACTTTCACCGAAACTCAATTAAAACAACACAATTTCAATTACCAAACTAATTACAAATAACATCCCAAAATATATAAGCTCACTCATTTCCGGTTCATGGATTAATTGTTTTTAATTACCGGTTCATGAATTTCTAATCCAGCCGATATCCTGAGACACCCATCACATCTCTCACAGGAAATTTAACTGACCAAAACTTTTGCTTCTCTATCTCCTCCCCTCACCTCCCCTCCTTCCCCCCACCCCTTCCCTTCCCTCTCCTCTCCTCTCCTCTCTCTCCTCCACCACCCCTTCCCCCATTTCTCTCTTCAAATCCCTAACTACTTTCTTTCTCAACGTCCACCGCCTTTCTAGGAATGTCTCCCTCTTCATTCCTCTCTTTTCGGGCGTTGTTATATTTCTCCTGTATCTTATATATATTTGTTGGCCATTTTGGTTTTCAGGTTATTTTCTTACTATTCACACTAACTCTCTCTCTCTCTCTCTCTCTCTCTCTCTCTCTCTCTCTCTCTCTCTCTCTCTCTCTCTCTCTCTCTCATGATGTGTAGATTTGTGCTTAATTTTCAGTAAATAAACATATATTAACAGCTGCTTTAATCATGATTCAGCGTCTATCTTACTGTAATTCATCTATTTATATATATACTCGGCATGCAAATAATGTAAATTAGCACCGTTCTGTTACTGATAATTCGCTCAAATATTATTTTCCAGATATACTTACGAACGAGAAATAAAGAGTCATTCATTTATGGGAACATTCATGATTACTCGCTTGACTCGAAACTCTAGCCATCTGGAAAAATGATTCGAGCACGTGTAACTGTTCTCGGTATTCTTCAAGGCTACGATGATAAATCTTTCAAAAATCATCATCGTTTGTCAGAGCTATCTAGCTATGTACTAGAATAAATTTCAGATTTTCTATTTGATTTATTGACTTCATATTTATAAAAATACACTACCACCCATAATCAGCGGTAAACCAAATATCCACTCTCTCTCTCTCTCTCAAACACATAAACACACACACACACACATATATATATAAATATATACTGTATATATATTATATATGCACACACACACATGCATAACATACTTATACAGAGAGAGAGAGAGAGAGAGAGAGAGAGAGAGAAAATAAGAAAAATATTAACATACTACCTTATTATTTTTACAAACGACACAACTGAAAAATACGCGCACTTTACTAGGCCTTCCCGTCAAAACAAGAAGTTAATTGTTCTCTTGCAGCTAGGTTTATGAAAGCTGTCCTTCAGAGAGAGAGAGAGAGAGAGAGAGAGAGAGAGAGAGAGAGAGAGAGAGAGAGTGTCAGGCAAGCAAGCAATAAGAGATCTATTATTGAAGGCACGTGGTCGTCATCCATATCAAAATAGCCGAGATTAAACGAAAACTATGTAAACGTGACCATCAATCACAGCCCCCTCTTAATTAATCGCATGCGCAATAAAGCCTTTAATAAATCATTACATACGCATTATAGGAGGCTATAATATAAGGGAGGGGTTCGGGTGGTGGGGGTTTTGGGGCCTTTGCAGGACGGGGGCCACGAAAGAGGGGAGTAAGAAAAAGCCGGAAAGAATGGGAAGAGGAGCATTCGATAAGAAAAGAAATGTGAATGGAGGGATGAGTGAATAATAAAATAACATGATTATTTGTAATCTCTTGCAGATGGTCTTCTTGGGAAATTATCAGAAAATGAGAAGTACTATCTACATTGTGCACAATAATACTTAACATTTGTAACGTATATAAAGACAAAGAAAAATGGGGATGTCACAGAGAGAGAGAGAGAGAGA
>NC_089781.1:4439396-4476896 GCF_040412425.1 Macrobrachium rosenbergii
GGCATTCATCACAAAACGACAGCGTCTGAAGAGCGCACTGTCCAAAGGAAAACCAAGAAATTTTACGACATCACAAAAGAAGAAAATGAAAATAATTGACACGCGTAATTAAAAACTAAAACATAAGACGAGACGTTTGAATGGCTACACGTCTAACAAAATATTGTAGAGGGGGTGAGGGAGAGAGAGGGAGGGAGACGAACAGAAAGGGGCAAAAGAGAAAGATATGACCGGAGTTGATGTTGGGGTGGGAGGGGGGTAGTGGGATAGTAGGAGAAGGTGGATGGGTGCCATGCGTAATGCCTAGTTCAAGTTTATGGCTAAACCATCCATTTTATTACCAATCTTGCTCCGGAACCCGATATTAGTTTTTAGGCCTTGTATTGCCGGTACAGGAGCAATATCGTTTCTCTCGAAGAATACTATCATACACCTGGCTGACAATAGTCACTAGAGTCCCAGGGAAAAATATTTATATATAAAAGAACAAAATTACGTGATTTTTTTTGTTTTTGCAAAATAATTGAAAATATATCTTTTCGATCTTTCTAACTGTTCGTCTTTGCCTTTTTAACCTTTAGTGTTTTTCATTCCATCGAGTTATTCCGTCTATGAATAACTCATCTGATTATTCCTTTTATGATGAATGGCAATTTTAAGCGTAGCCAATGGAATTACAGAAAGAAATATCAGTGAGAGAGAGAGAGAGAGAGAGAGAGAGAGAGAGAGAGAGAGACTGTGTGTGTGTGTGTGTGTGTGTGTGTGTGTGGGAGGCGATTCTTAGACGCGTTTAACCAACTACTGAGCGATCGACGAAATGATTTCGGTCCTATCACATAAATGATGCATTGTATAACACTTTTGGTGATTTTTTCATTTCTTTCTTTCTTTTCAAGGAAATGAGATGAAGGGAATGGGGTTTCAGTGGGAGGGTGTGGATGGAGAGGTAGACGGAAGAGGGGGGTCGCTGAGCCCCGTTTTTGTGGATATTGTTTTACAAACTTCTTCCTATAGCCAGCAACAGAGGAGATGAAAAATATCCCCCCGTGACTGGCTCGCGAATCTGGCCCTTACAACGTACTTGGCATAAAGGTCGATATTCCATGTCGAGGCGTTTCATTTGGTGCGTTCGTGTCTCATCCACCGCGATATTAGAAAAGGAAAATGGAAAAACTAATTTCGCTTCCACGGAAATTTATATGTTTAGGTTACCCCTTGTATGAGTTTTTGTGGGAAGCAATGCCTAGGAGAACAGATTGCCTGGGCTGCAGGTGTATGTGTATGTATTTGTATGTGTGTGTATGTGTTCTAATGGAGGGCGGCGAGGACGACGAAGGAAGGAATCCTAAAAGAAAGTTATGTAAAAGAATAATATAAATGGAAGCGAAACATGAGATAAAACCAGTCTTAAAGTCAAATCCATCAGTGCGACAACAATATATAAATTAGAAATAGCATAAACTTTTATGAACTTACCATTTTTAAGCACATAAACGACAAACACACACAAACACACACACACACACACACACACACACACGCACACACAGATTAACACCAGGAGTAGAGGAAATGGAAAAGGAAGGCTTCCTCCGAAGAAGAGTGGGCGGTTGGAGGGGAATGGGGTGGAGGTGGGGGTGGGGGTTAAGAATGGGCTGCGAGATGATTTCGTTGGAGGATAGGAGGAAGACGTCCTAACCTCCCTCCCACCAGCCGTGGCAAGGAGCTACTTCAAACGTACCTTTTTAAGGATACCTAGAAACAAGGGAAGTTGTGGATCGTGTGTTAAGTGAATGTATGAAATTATGGTTGTTGTCATGTAAACATAATCTTGACTCATCATACGCCTGTTGGATATATGCAAATACTGGCCGCTTGCGCGTACATTAACAAATTCGACTTCCCAGTGAAAACACCCGGAACATTCTATCTTATTAGACATCCATAAACCTTCGGACAAACAAAGCGCTTTAATGAAAAACGAATAGAGACCGAAGGGCCCTAATGAACCGACAGCCAGACAGCAAGGAAACCAGTGCGTTTTAATGATGCATTAATAACCCATCGTTCCGGTGGTTCTTCCACTGAGACCGTACTTGCAAATACTGAATATACAAGGAGGGTTTTTTTTTCTCTGGCGTGAATATAACACAAGACTATAGATACGAGAGCAAATCATGAATATCACTTAGTTACAACTTGGTTAACAATTCACGAACACATATTTACGGCGGCTAATTTCTTTAGTTTTATCCTAATTGCGATGAATACTGTTGATTGGAGCACATTCATTTCTTGACATTCAGACTTCAAAAGAGTAAGAGGAATGCAGTATCAGCCACGAGCATCACAACGACTCACATAAACCGAAAATCAAAATTATTCCAAGCGAATCCTGTATGCCTCTCTGATCGGGGTTTTCAACTGCATTTAAAGCAAGGCGAACAAGAAACGTGCACAAAAGATATAACACCAGCTGAGTATTAATAGGAGGAAGAGCAACACGTGCAAGATGTAGATATAACAAGCATGAATCTCGGGGATGTATGATCTGCAATATCTAGGGAAATCTAAAGGGTTTATAAAGGCAAGATATCAAGGTAGGTTCAATACACAACAGACAAAACAAACGCACACATGCTGTGAGGGAGGGTCTATCCCGTACACCTTATCGCTACATACTTGCATAAATATACATGCCTAAATATAAAACTGCGCGAAAACGTGTGTGTGTGTGTGTGTGTGTGTGTGTGTGTGTGTGTGTGTGTGTGTGTGTGTGTGTGTGTGTGTGTGTGTTTCGAACACAAACATGAAAGGTTCATAACCCCTTGGTTCCTGCACATATGCGATCCGTAGCATTCACAAGATTAATTGCAATGCAGCAGTCACTGAAATACAGTGCCAAAAAGGATATGGGGGTTGGAACCGGGAGGGGAAGGGGGTGGAGGCTGGGGGGTAATGTTGATGACACTCTATGTAAAGATGGAGGAGATGGTGAGGAGGCACAGTGGAGGTGGAGGAACATGTTTTCCTCTCTTATTGGAATCGAGATGGGAAAGAGGCTGGGAGTTATCCAAACATAAACACACGGAGGAATTGCCTCTTAATGACCTCTTTAAAAAAAAAAAAGAAAAAGGAAAAAAGAGGGGGTGTTTGGGAAATGAAAATATGAGAAGGAACAGAAAAAGCCGTGAAAAGTGTCTGCAAAAGTGGAAGGAGAGGGAAAGTGAAATAAAAGATTGAATGAAAAAGAAACATGTTAAAAGTGGAAAGAATAATAATAAAAGAGTGGGGATAAGCAGACAGAATGAGAAAGGAAAACTTGCGTTACTGCCATAAAAATATGAGAGAGAGAGAGAGAGAGAGAGAGAGAGAGAGAGAGAGAGAGAGAGAGAGAGAGAGAGAGAGGGGAGATTCGTGTCTAATATCGCACACACTGTTGCAAGCTCTGTCGCAGGCCGCACACACAACATGACGGCGTCCGGATATTATTGCAAATCTTCCCCCAGAGCCGCTCGATTGCCTTCCCTGCAGTTTATTGCAATGTCGACGCCCCCTCTCTCCCTCCCTCCCTTCCCTTCCACGTTTTCCCTTCGCTCTCCTAGTCCCCCCCCCTACTCCCCCTCCGCCTCCCATCTCTTTCCAATGGTCCTTCCCCTTAACCTTCTCCTTCCCCTCCAAGCCCCCTTAGAACCACCACCCATGGAGGGCTTAACACACGCTTAGCCAGATTTATTAATTTAGTGGACAACTTCACTCGTATTCTGCTTTTCCCCTTCGGCGATGGGATTCAATACCATGATTATTTCCAGGTAAAGAATGCAAATTGAAAAGGCCCTACTTCGTATGTATATGTGTACCTCCTGCCTGCCAGCCTGCCTACCCACCTAACTTACCAACCAGCCACCCGTCCGACCTACAGTACCTACCTACCAGGTTACCTACCTACCACAGGGGTAGGAATACTCTCCGGGAGGCTCTTGTTTCTTGTTCATATTGGAATCACTTGAACACAGTTGAAATCTCTCTCTCTCTCTCTCTCTCTCTCTCTCTCTCTCTCTCTCTCTCTCTCTCTCTCTCTCTCTCTCATTTCATGCTTTTTTTCCCTCTCTCTTTCGGCGAAAGGGGAGGGGGTGATGGCGTGATGGAACGGTAATCCAGGTAATATATTCGAGGCGTCTCAGGCTTGTTTATTGCCATCCCAACGGTTTCGATTCGTCGTCAGATTTCCATTCGTTTTTTTTTTTTTTATACTTGAGTAATTCAGCTTAGAATTCAGGGACATATGACAGCAGGCTCTCTCTCTCTCTCTCTCTCTCTCTCTCTCTCTCTCTCTCTCTCTCTCTCTCTCTCTCTCTCTCTCTCTCCACCTTGAATTTTTTTAACAATATGCGAAATGTATAAGAAGACTTTTGAAAGTATTATTTGGTTACTGCATATGCAGATTACCTATGGGATGGAGACGACTGTTTTTCGTTTATTATTTTAGAAAACTAAAGAAAAGTGTCTGAAAAGAAAATTTCTCTCAATTTTAAATGATGTCAATAAATATGTTTAGAATGTAATTGTAATTATGCGTGTGGGAACTTATTCGGGCACCAATGGCAGCTTTTCAATATAAACTATATATATATATTATATATATATATATATATATATATATATATATATATATATATATATATATATAGAGAGAGAGAGAGAGAGAGAGAGAGAGAGAGAGAGAGAGAGAGAGAGAGAGAGAGAGAGACTTTGTTGTCGCTCGTGACTGTGCCGTTATATTTTTTGCAATATTTTTGACATCAAAGATATTCCTAAAAGCATAGATATAATAAAGAACTACAAATCGATATGACATATTGTTGACATTACAATTCTAAAATACTTTCGTTAGTAAATTTGGAGGTATGCAGACCTGTTTTTAACTTGACTCTCCTTGCACGTTCTCAGATTCCCTCGCTCAGCTCGGGATGTCTTTATTCCTTTTTATAATATCGTCGTATTCCCAGTGTCTCCGCAATAATACACATTTAACTGCGTAAAGCAGTTTGAGAAATCAGAAAAATAATGTTTAAAATAATGTGTAAAATTGCACATGCTAGGTACGAGCAGTAGATGTCAACTGTTTTCTTACATGCAGAAAATAGACCAAGCTGTAGTTCATAAAACTCTCTCTCTCTCTCTCTCTCTCTCTCTCTGGATTATTCTCCATCTTTGTCTACCTCTTCTGCGTTCTATCATCAGATCCGAAAAGTATCAAGTTTGTTACAGAAACCTGTGTTTAGCCTCTTGGGGTGGGCAATCTGACCCGCCCTCCCCACCCATTATAAAAGCGCAGCATGAAATCAGAAACAGCAATCAAGCCACATCCATGGAGAAGGAAACTCCAGATCATAACAGTAAAAACATTCTCTCTCTCTCTCTCTCTCTCTCTCTCTCTCTCTCTCTCTCTCTCTCTCTCTCTCTCTCTCTCTCAATTGGTAAGAGATGACGCAGAGCATAGAGTAAGCCTATAGATCACCAGTAATGATACCTAAATTTACCGGTTTTGTACGCGATTTGATACCGACTCTTTTGCATATCTCAGCAGGATGTCTTGGTGGGATGTGGAAGCGGCGTTGGCAATGGGCATGGAGGGGAAGAAATCATGGAGAGAGAGAGAGAGAGAGAGAGAGAGAGAGAGAGAGAGAGAGAGAGAGAGAGAGAGAGGCGGCGGTTTATGAGAAAGACAAAGAAAAAAAACAACAGAATATTCTAATGTAGCTCTTGTTGTTTAAGCAGACGCTTGTGAAGGTATTTCAAACGAGGGCAAAGGAAAATTTGAGCATTTTTTTTCTTTCTGCTTTTTCTTATATATTTTTAATGAATAATGTTAAGCGTTAGCCTTCCCATTACACAAATCCATTGAATATGTTTCATAAACAATCTTTACTTCGAGGTATATATGAAAGCATAAACACAATTCGCTCTAGTAAGTAAGTGAAAAAATTAAAGATATAAACACGAGGGCTTTAAACAGAAACAAGAGACGAGACCACCTTCTATCGTTCTTGAAAGCAATCAGTCAGATTCGTGCAGGGAAGGAGGCATGCAAAGCAAGTTATGCAACAAGAACAAGTTGCTAGTTTTCTAATTACTTGTAAAATGCAGATAAAACTTTACCAGTAAACAATTGACGCCCAAAAAGTAAATTCCACACTAATGGTCAAGACGTATGGGAATTCCTGTTCCTTGGCTCATGGCGGATTAAATTCTCTCTCTCTCTCTCTCTCTCTCTCTCTCTCTCTCTCTCTCTCTCTCTCTCTCTCTCTCTCTCTCTCTCTCTCTCTCTCTCTCCACGTCTTATTTCAGTCCTAATCTGTATTGTCGCTCATGTTTTTGCGTGAACGATGAAAAGGACCAACGGCAAAGGATATTTTTAGACAATGTGTGGTGCTCTTGGAAAGATTTTGCATTCATACACAAATAGGACCATAACTGTTGAAATTTAGGAAACTTATCATATCTTTTTGGGGTTAAGGGGTTAAAAATGCTCTCTATGAAAGGGTAAACACTTAGCTCACACTTATAAATACAGATAAGCACAGAGAAACACATGTTTTAAAATAAATACAGATAAGCACAGAGAAATTTTACATGTTTTAAAGAACGAGAATTGCCCCAAGAGTGATGCCTGTCGTAAGCATTAGTCAGCTGCCTGTTTGATACAGATTAGCCTATGTACCAAATAAGCACAACAGTGGGATAAGAAGAAAGAATAATTTCATTGCTTTTTTTTTAATTTATGCAAAATGTATCGAGGAAATGACATTTTTCGTTACACTGAAAAATGCTCAAGATTAATCCAGAAATGCCTCAGCGCTTCAAGGAGCGTGAGCGGAATGTCATCTGCTGAGCGACGGAGGACTTTATTGCCGAGCCGTAAAGTCCACCTGATATTGACACTACGGGTGAGGAAGCAAGCATGAATTCAGCCAGGTAAGAATGCAAAGAGCTCGCCTTACAAAACACAATAAGGAAATAAGCTTGTTTCGATGAATTACATTGTTTTCATGCACGAGAAGGAGGACAAGAATGAATAAACCAAAATTATGGTGTTAAAAGTTTCAAATGACATTATTTTAGGGAAAAACTGATTCCATGTGACAGAATATATCAAAGATGGCAATGGCAATCTAGTGAGAGAACTCTTTCACAACTCCTCTTCTGCAAAAACAAATTGCAGCTACGCCTGGAGTGTAAAATGAGTCCCGAATTTCATACAGTGCAAGAGTAAAAGACAATCTCATACACAACAGACGTCAGCCATTAAACACAACGGCAAGCAAGAAGACCAGAAGCTACACATGCCACACAAAAAGGAAACAGGAATAAAGAACAGGCCTTGTGAGAGAGAAAGGACACGGCGACAGAAAGTAAGTAGATGCTCTACAAAAAACCAAGCAACGTAACCAGTCTCTAGCTGACAAAAAGGCAGGCCGGTGCAAGAGCAGGAAAGTAATGGAATACGTTACTAACATGCAAGCAACAGCATTGGGATTGCGTCATTAAACATGGCAGAAGATGTGGGCATTGAAAAAGAAATGGTAGAGACTAATTTGTCTTTACTACAGACAGACAGCCGCCGGTATTGCGATATTCATCTTAAAAAGAGAAATTTCAGTTTACCTCATTCTTTAGCCAACGTGAGCAAGTTCACAAATAAGCAACGCAAAGCTACATTCACGCCTACCAAAAGCAAGTACAGGTTTATTGTATTCACACTAGCCAAACAAGTTATGGTCTTATTATCTTTACAATAATGAAACCAGCAGCATAAATTTATTTACAGTGCATTCAAATACTCTAAAGAGAGATTCATTTAAAAAATAACACTGTTTAGAAGTAAAGCAATCATCTGTTCATTTTAAAGAAATTGGTGGTGTACAACAGTTCCAAATATGGTAAATCTCTGTGTCGCGATGTAAACATACCTTTTTTTTAGGGAGGGGATGCATGATCACTTGAGAGAGAGAGAGAGAGAGAGAGAGAGAGAGAGAGAGAGAGAGAGAGAGAGAGAAAGAAACACTGCAAGTTTTGAAAAAAAGCGTTTCCTTTCTCAAATAATGTTAAGAATTGGGTTCTTATTTAAAAAAAATGCTGGTGAACAAATGTCACAAAAAGAGCGGAGAACTTGTCTTACCTAGTTAATGGAAATGCAAAAGCAGAGTATTTTCGAACAGCTCTGACCAAGGTTACATACAACTGAGAGTGGGACTAGCCAGCAAGCAGCGTTAAACCTAGAAACTGTTTATATTATTGGTTAACGATTCAATATCGCTTTACACAACCTCTTATTTGATGCTATCCGCTCCCTTCTCTTCCTCCTCCTCCTCCTCCTCCTCCTCCTCCTCCTCCTCCTCCTCCTCCTCCTCCTCCTCCTCCTCCCCTCCTCGTCCAACACCTCCCCCCCTCCAACACCCCCTCTCTCTCTCTCTCTCTCTCTCTCTCTCTCTCTCTCTCTCTCTCTCTCTCTCTCTCTCTCTCTCCCTTCCTCCACTTCTCACCAAATAACAACTGGGCAAGGAGGCGAGAGTATTGTTAGGGCTATGGCGGTGCTTCACCTACAGGCATCAAAACAACAGTTGTGGAGGCAATGAAACTTTTTATTTTTAAAGAAAGTGTTATTGGATTCCCCGTATTCCATTACTCTTATCCATCAATAAAGAAAGAAAACAAAGTCATTTGTATGAGGTCATTCTCATCACTCTTAAAAGAAAAACCGAACTATTAATAGCTTTCATTTCAGTCCACAGGTGGGGCACTTTATTGCCACCCGTTCAGTCTCTTGGCTATCAGAGACTACAGTTGTGAAGTGTATTTTTCCTTTATGAGAAACCCAATGCGGAGTCATTTTCTAGTCACCCCATGTTTCATTTCCTCGTAATAGCTCGTTTCTTTTATTATCATTGCATAATTTCCTATTCTTAATTTACGCGACGTACATTTGTACCTTTAAACGAGAAGTATTACCTAGTTATCGTGGCACACATAATGGAAATGAAGAAATGAGAGAGAGAGAGAGAGAGAGAGAGAGAGAGAGAGAGAGAGAGAGAGAGAGGAACACAGAAGGTAATACACCCGCTTAATATTGCAAGTTTAATATCGCGTCGGTAGTGGACAGTGAGGCTGGGCTTGTGGGGGGCTTTATTAAACTCAACGCAAGCTGATGGACGTCGGGGGAGTAAGGAAGGGGGAGTCAGAGGGGGGGCAAGGAGGAGGGGGAGGGGGAGGAACAGTCCTAATATCACGGAGGTGTACAACGACGATCAACTGAAGAGCTAATACCACATTCCTGAAACATCTCCTGGGTAGGTATGCAAGCCATTACTAGATATTAGGAGTAGAAGGCCTTTCTCTTCCCCCTCCGCTCTCTCTCTCTCTCTCTCTCTCTCTCTCTCTCTCTCTCTCTCTCTCTCTCAGTCAGTTGTATTTCTCTACAAAAAGTAAACTAACTGAGATAACTAAATAGTTAAAACACGAAACTATGTTGGAAGAGAGAGAGAGAGAGAATTGCAAATCCAAACATTCATCTTAATGGATAACGATAGATATGAAGTGAAGGAAACCAAAACAAAGTCGTGTTTATAACAGATGGTACAAGCGCAAGAATGATGACGATTTAATAAACTTCCTTAGTCTTACCTTGGAGAGTGGAAGAGAACGAATGCCTCCAGAAAGCGCCACTAATCAGAATAAAATAATTAAGCCAAAAAATAACGCAGAACAAACGCCATATCGGAAGGTCTTCTGACAATTTACGCACGCTTAGTGATTCGATGTTGTGAAATGCTGATACTTTTGACGTTCCCTTTTGAACGAACAGCTTTTCTGGTGAAGACTAGAGACAGTGGAAAATACAACTTAACATAAATCAGAAAACAGTGAAAACACTGTATTGTTTTTATCGTTCTTTTTTAGCAGACCAATGTGGCCTCAACAAGCCACTGTAATTAGCTAATTAAATGTAGCTACTTATTATTTCGATTTTACAGATGATATATTATTAATCACAAGCTGTCAGATATGGTGAAGTAAACTATTTCGTAATTCATCATTAAAAGCAATGACAATGATTTTATGTCTCCATCCTGCGTTACTTCCATTACCCTAGATGTAACCACACGAGAATTTGAAGTAAGAAAATCACTCACATGGACTTTGTTACCATTCACTGTGTTTCACAGCTTACACCATCTATAATAAATCCCAAGAGCAAGGATTTAAGATCTCACAATATTCTCAAGGCGGTAGGCTAATTATTTCAAAGGATGTACGCGTATTGATTTATTGTATTTACATTATTCACGTTTAATGGCAACAAAATCAATTAAGAGATTAATTGAAATCTGATTTTGTACTGAAATGATGTGATGTGTGATTTTTCGATAATGATTAATAATAATAAAGGCATATGTGACCGGGATTTCCTCTTTATATTCAAAACTCAGAATATATCTATGTTTAAGTATGATTGAGAGAGAGAGAGAGAGAGAGAGAGAGAGAGAGAGAGAGATCAAACATGGAAATAAAAAAAAGGAAAAGTTTTACCTGAAGCATGTTATGAATCTTTTGGAAGTAAAGATAAATAAATAATTTACCCATGTTTATCCACATACACGCACGCTCGAATTGTTTGTACAAGAGAAGAATAAGTGTGTAGGTCTATTCGTGTGTGTGTGTGTGTGTGTGTGTGCGTGTGTGAATCTCCAGCCGTATACACAGACCCTCCCCTGGATATTAGTAGTTCAAATACAGTCGGGCGCAGAACATATGTTTATATTAGAGCGATATTTGATGACATTATAATTATCTGTTAAATGTATAACAAATATTAGCGAGGAGTGAGTAATCAAATGTTCTGTGTATTTTTGCATCATTTAGAACGGCTGGCCGGCATGTCATTATTTGATACCATTAGAATTAAACTGCTCACTAGATTTCATAAAAAAATAACACCAATTTTTATTTCAACGCAGTCACAGTGAATTCATTGCGCGGCCTGTTTATTTCGCAAAATCACTACGACACTATTTGTGGGAGAGTGAGTGAGAGGGAGGGAAGGGGGGAGAAGCAACGCAAGTGGGGGAGGAGGAGGAGGAGGAGGAGGAGGAGGAGGAGGAGGAGGCCATTTCAAAATCGCGTAACAGCAAATTCACTGCATAGTTTATCCCACGAAATCACTACGACATTATTTGACGCCATTTTAAAATCGCGGCACATGCCATATAAATATATATGTATATATACGAACATTCAATCACTGGGCTTTATTGCATGTTCGTTTTACACAAATGACGGCATTATTTCGCGCCATTACGATCCTGGCCATAACAGATGGAAGCTTTTTCGACACCTCTCCGAGCTCTCTAACCCCCTCCCACCCCTCCTCCTCCGTCCCATGGTCACCATAATCCCTCCAACAGTCCTACTATCAATAAGGCCATATCTCCCCTTCCCCTTATTTATCATCTTTCACTAACACCTCTCTTCTCATATTGCTTTACCCTCCCTTCCCCCAAAAACCTTCTTCCAGATCCCCCACCTCCCCGTCACTCTCCTCTACATATACATTGACTTTATTTGTTTTTCATAATGAACGTCCACGCACGTTAATTAATGCATAAGGTAATGCAAATATAATCAAGTAGAACGAGTAGGAATTGAGCTTATTAAAGCTAAACAAACATTTGCTACGAAATATGCATTCAATATTTTCCTAAGATATTTAATTCACGCGAATTATACAGCGAGAGAAAAAATTACTTAATTAAAATCTTGATGTTTATATTACTAATGCATGAATTCACCGAGTTGACGAAAATCGATCTCGGATGGTGAGGAGGTCTCTCCAAAGGACTCACTGAATGTGGTTAGGGATCTTGAATAAAGAAAACGATTCCGTCTGTATCTGACGAAAAAGATAAAACATGTTGTATTTAGGGGCTTTTCATTTTACTTGAGAAAAAGGGGGTTTGAAATATTTTACACACTTAGGCCGGTTCTTTTAAGCAACAGTAAAATAAGATTCTAACGTCTACTCATATTGTAAATACTGGTTTTCATTCTACTTATGTTATACATATTGATTATACGATTATGTTTTAAAGACATACCTTTTAACATATCAATAAAGTGTTTTCATAACCCACTTAAAGTAGAAAGCACTGAAAACTTTACTGCGCTTCAGCAAACTGAAGTATATCTAAAGTCTTTCCAAGATGGATACGATATCAAGTCGAAAGGGAGTGTTAAAATTAGAATGGCTACCTGGAATACACGTAAAATGGCCACCTGTAAATCATGTAAAATGTTGCAAAAACAAGGTGGGAGGCTAACAGTGGAATGTTAGTTTGCAAATTATGTAAAACGTAGAAAGTGGGGACCTTAGAAATTTTATAAAAGATTACTAATAAAAAACGACACCAAAGGAAGAATTTCACACATAGCCAAGAGGAAAAACGGCAGGGATGAGAACTAATACAAACCAAACCATTTAGGCAGACATAAACAGGCTGGGATCAAACTCATCAAGACAACGAGCAATTGAAAAAATGAACTTCGAAAAGATAATAATAGAACAATCAGACTAAATAGGACGAGGAAGTGCGGATACAGATAAACGAAGCAAACGAAAACTAGGGAAAAATAATGAAGGAGTTGTATAATTCGGATTTTTTGTAATTTATT
This sequence comes from Macrobrachium rosenbergii, assembly GCF_040412425.1. NCBI lineage: Eukaryota > Metazoa > Arthropoda > Malacostraca > Decapoda > Palaemonidae > Macrobrachium > Macrobrachium rosenbergii. Next base: position 4,452,126 of record NC_089781.1, read on the forward strand.
ACACTCCAGCAGCCTAAGGAGACTGGGATGTTAAAAGTCTCGGGTCCGCTGACCTCGGATGTACAAGATAACAAAATTGACGGAATTGCCAATTAACTCAAATGGGTTTTCTGCAAAACGCTTCGGACGAGCCGAAAACATCGCCTTTAGAAGACGGAACAGTTCTTCTCTTCAATAAGAAAAATTGCAACGAATAGAAAATAACATTTGCTTTTGTAACGCCAGTAGATTTACATCTCCAATCAACCAACATCCAGAAACGAAATGGCCGTTCTCTTGACTCCACAAATTCTCCCTTTTAAGTCTTTTAGTGCAAACTATTCGTAAAAAGGAAATAAAAAGTTGATTGCTCTCTTTGATAGCAGGTGCGAGGTCTATCAACACCTGAACTCATTGGCTCGAGGTGTGTATAATGGATCCTGTGAATCATCTTCGCTCATCAGTTGAAATCATCCCGCGGGGTGATGAATAGGTCTATCCAATCAAGGGTTCTGACATTACTGATTCATATAAGTAATCTTTACGTTTTTATTTTCTTTCTTTAATAAGAGAATTTGGGAGGGAGAGACACGTGCGGATAACGAGGTGGGGGAGGGGCAAGGGTGAAGGCAGCAAGAGAGTTGGGACTGAGGGAGGAGAGGGGGAGGCGTGGGGGGGGAGAGGGAGTGTCAGATGCCACATGAACTAACTACTGCTCGAACTCAATTAAACTGAGCTACATTACAAACTTTGTCAATTTATCAAAACAATAAAATACATGTTTTTTGAAACTACGATAAACAAGGATTTAATTAAAGCGACTCCCAACCATATATACCCAGTGCAAATAGTCTTCCATTAATTATTCAAAACTAATTACACCCCAAACATTAATTACTAATCAAGGATTGTTAGAGGAAGCTTATTATTACAAAACGGAATCACAATGACCAACTTATATATTATTAACAACCTTAATCACAAAGGTCGCTTTTAGAATCCAACCGTGCCTGCAGCCATGCCCGCCAAGCCATCATGGACAAAAATCCCCTTCCGACGAGAGGGAGAATGAACCATAAGCGAAACCAGCGCAGAGCGCTCTCTTGCCCCGACGTACATAATCTGGGCCGACATGTTTCCAGCGCGAACAATACTCGACTTAATCAAAAGCTCGGGACGAGTGGAGTCATTCGAACCAACCTCGTTAGTGCGAATACGCGACGAATGACTTCGGCAGCCGTGTCCAAAGAATTGCCTGGCCAATGGCATCCGAAAAAGTTGCCTCTGAACGTAGGCCTCCCTCGGTAGACTTCCTTCGAACACCTAAAAGACCCCCCGAAGGGGTCGGCCAGAAGGAGGCGTCGGTGAACGGTGTATTGAATTTTGAATAACATTAATCTTATTTCCCTTCTTCTCTGGAGGGTGATTACACTCTCGGGTGTTATTTACTCTGCAAAGATTAATTAGGATAAAGATCTGGTCTTCAATTACCTAATGTTTACCGGAGCCAAGTTACAAAAAACTCATCAAATAACTACAGCTCTGATGACAACACTCCCGTCCGCCACCGACGCACGAGAGAGAGAGAGAGAGAGAGAGAGAGAGAGAGAGAGAGAGAGAGAGAGAGAAGAAAGCATCGTATATTGTAAATTAAAATAAGAAATTCAGAAAATAGGGAGAGCCCGAGATCAACTAGACAATCGTGTTGAACGAAATAGAAATAAGTCTTAGAAAACAGCAAGAATATCAAAACATTTATTTATTTTCATTACTGCTTTGTACTTTTAAAATAATTTCGGTGGTTTCGATAAATAAAAAAGATCAGAAAATCATCGTCACAACTTTTGTATCCGTTTAGCATGCTAGAAAAAAAAAAAACACAAACTGTTCAGGGACCAATTTTCATTGGAACCATTGTATCGGACAAAATAAACCATAATAATGACAGACGCAACACGATACGGTAATAAAATTAAACTCTCGCTTTCAAATGGGAACATTCCGTGTATTGGCAGAATGCATAATTCGTCTTAATAATCGGAATGCAATGCGCCTATACATAAGTATGCACATCACCCAATGATCCTATGTATGATATGTAATTGAATCAAAACATAGAACTAATTGGTATAATCCGACACCAACCTCGGTATGATCCATGCCAACGAAATCCAGCCTCTAACGGTTCTCTACACTAGGGTCGAAAAGACAAATCTCACACTGTCATCAGTCGTACCTGAAATGGAAAACTGAAATTAATATAAACGGTGTCATCGGTATTAATATTCTTAATCTCATATGCATCTCTCTTTTGGACACGTAGGGATAAAAGAGGCGATGCGACAATAATGGATAGATAAAACCCAAAATTTATCATGTGTGCGTCAGACGAAAAGCATTACATGATTGTGTAAGCCGGTCCCGCCCCCACCCCACACAAAAATTATTCACAAAAGATAATAATCATGACGGTGAAAACGATGCAAGTTTATATGCTTTCGAAAATAAATTCAGTGGTACATCTGTTTCTTAATTTCAAACTGTACTTTTCTTTGAAAAGAAAAGACACGGCGATGTTGACGATGATAGTGAAGATGGTGAGCAAGAAACAACACTATCGAATGACATCCATCCAGCAAAACAACATCTCCCATCCATTATCTTTCCTCTTAAGAGCCTCAAAAACACCTGAAATTCAATCGGTTGCCGCTATCGACGATAGCCTACATCATCTTCTCCTGGTAACTTTTTTCTTTTCTTCTCTTTATTTTTCTCCCGACTGTCAATAGTCCTCAAATTCTTTTTTGAACTTGTGTGGCCGAGTGATAATCTAAGTTATTTCTCGGAGATATCTCTCGTTACACCTTCTTAAACCCTTGAGGTTAACCGAGTATTTCTCGTCAAAGTCCATCAGGGGGAGGTGGAACTGTGGCGGAGGGAGGGAGCAGCTTGTAAATGTTATCTAGCTTACGCTGATGATCTTGCTTGAAGATCCAAGGCATTGTACTGTAGAAATTCACTTCGTCATGTGAGGGTCGCAGTATTTATATAAAGTTGAGAGAGAGAGAGAGAGAGAGAGAGAGAGAGAGAGAGAGAGAGAGAGAGAGAGAGAGAGAGAGAGAGGAGATTCTTAATACTCGAGATTAGTAGTAAGGAAACTCGGACACTCGATACATGTGTACCCAAATAAAATCAATGTTACATTTTTATTCATTTTCTTCCTGCCCTATCTTACATTTATAGCTGCTGTTTTGTGATGAAACTTCAGGTCGTCTGTTTTGAAAGTCTTCGGTTCAAATTTCCTTTCTTTCCATGATGAGTGTAATAAAATTTATACAAACCGTATTTATGTGACGTTTTGCTATGCAAGCGTTTTACTTTACAATTATAAAAGTTACATGCTACATCATTGTACCCCCTTGTGCTGTGGTTATCTGGGTGAGTGTTTAAATTTGTTTCAGAAATGATGCGTGAAAAATGTGTGCGATATACGGTGTAAGAGCAACACCAAAATCAAAGTATTTTTTATTCATCTGTCAGAATGCTCTTCCGTTGAATATAATCGGCTTAGTTATTAAATTGGCGTCTTACCACTTTGAGATATTTATTATCTCAGTTTACAAAGGTGATCTTACGTTACAGCGGAGTACTTTCTTTTACCAGTTGTGACAACGCGAACATAATTCCTCCTCGCGCCTCTGTGCGACCCGCGAACGTCTGAAGTTGCCCAATGCCATATCAGTTACGTACGCTCCTTCTCTATGCCCACATTTCGTCTCATTTTACTGTTAATGACAACTGAGCAATGACTCATTGTAATTGGGCGTTCACCTTTTGTGCTTGTATGTTATTTGCAATGACGCAATGTTGTTAAAAATCTGAGGAGATGTCATGGCATCAACAATTAACCCTTCAGCCTTAGAGAAGGCTTCTAAGATATATTAGGATATAAAATCTCTCTCTCTCTCTCTCTCTCCGGAATGACGGAACGAAAATGAAAAGAAAGAATAGAACGGAGGAGGAAAGAGGGAAATAGGTTGAGAGGGCGGAGAGGGGTCAACCTACAGCTAACAGCAGCATCAGCAGCGGTAAGCAGGATGAGGGGAAAAGGAGAAAGGAGGAGGGGCAGCAGGAGCAGCAGCAGCAGCAGCAGCACAGCAGCAGCGTGATGAAACGATAGCCCCGTTTGATATTGGGCCACGACGACGAGGAGTAGTAGTAGGAGGAGGATGAGAGTGAGTCCCGAATAAAGAGGTAGGATCCAATACCGCTCCCTGTCCACCTTCTGATGCTTCTATATTGGCTTTGGTGTCTGGGCTATTCCTCGCATAGCCCCCCTCCGAGGCCGAGGGGTGTTTGCTCCTTAAGGCACGGGTCACTAGGGGACAAATTGGTGCCGGGAGGCAGCCAGAGGCTTAGGCCCTTCCTCCTTCCAATATTAAACACCATCTTCAGCACTTAATCGCATTCCTGTTACGGTCGACTTTTAATATGATTCCAATAGCCTGGCGGGGCAAGGAAGCTAAAGACAACTAATATCTAAGGAATTTCCAATGAGTTTTTCCTTCCTACTACTCACCCCCCGCCCCCTTACCTTCTCCCTCTCCCTTCCCTACAGATACACCGTCTCTCCCTCCCTCCCTCCCTCCCTTCCAGTTTCGGTGATCGAAGACTGCGCAATCGCCCTACTATTCAATGGCTAGCACATGCAGTATACTCCCTCTTAAGAGGGGACAAAAGGGAAACCGGAGGTGGTGTGAAGGGAGGGAGAAAGGGGAGGGAGGGAATTTAATCAACATTTCGGATAGCAATGACTCAAGTTTCTTTGGATCACCGCAAGATGCCGTCAACTACCACCTAGGTTTACACAAGTCAAACACCACTTGACAATTTTCTCTCTTAATTTCATTTTCGCCTTTTCATCCTCACTGACGGAATGAATTTGGCCACATCATTCATGTACGGGGTCTCAGCATTGATGTATAAATTTAAGCTCGATAAGTAATGAGTTAATTTATATGCCGGTATTTTATTAACGGAAAGAGGAGTTGGGCTAGAAAGGTGTGAAACATCCCGTCCTGCTCTCCGACGTCAACTCATCTGACATCACATCATGAGTGTCAAATTAGATATTTATTTCTAACGAGACACTTACTCTTACAATGCGGCTTAATTCTATTTTCAAAGTCGTGCAGCTCTTGTCGAATGTCTGCAGATGCTAAATACAGCACGGAGATTCTGTATTATTGGCAGACATTTTTTTTAATAAAGTACGTCGCATAGGGACATTTTTTCCTTCGGTTTGCATTCATCCATCATCAGTTATTGTTTACAACACGGCAACGACGACTTTTCCCCGGTTAAACTTTTTCTCGAAGACCATGTATGGGTTATCTTGTCTTTTTCATTAACTTCCTTTAACAAAATTATTATAAAACGAGTCCTCGTTAATTTTTACGTGACAGATCCAGAAAGTTTTAATTCTTCGCTAGGCACTCAGTTTAACACCTTTTTCCTAATTTCTAATGAAAGCTTATTGTTTTTATAACGAGAGCATCTCACCATTCCGTCTCCTGTTTGGTTGACAAATACCGTTTTTTCTAAGTGGATCTAAAACAATTTTGGCTTTTAATTCCAGACACAGAGTGTTTCTGATGCTGGCATACAAAATTTATCGTGATGGGATTACGAGAGAGAGAGAGAGAGAGAGAGAGAGAGAGAGAGAGAGAGAGAGAGAGAGAGAGAGAGAGAGAGAGATTGGCTGTGAAGTTTAGAGGAGCGAGTTGAGCATCACATAAACCCCACCACTACTAATAATTGCTAATATATTCCTATACTGTTGTCGACGAACTTGATTTGCATTCATCAAGATTCAATTAAATTAATCGTCCCTTTACCCGTCAATTAATTAAACGCCTTTGACCAGAAAGGGATAGAAAAAATATGTATATGTGAGGTAACATTTAATTCATCACTGACAATTGTATCTCTTCTGCTCCAAGTGGCGTTAAATGACATTATGATAAAGTCTTCTTCAGGAGATCAGTCGTATAAAGGAGAAATATTTTTTCCTTCTGTTTATTTTTGGCGTTTTCAATTAAAATGAAATTATCTCAAAGAGAAGAGAAGAGACGACAAGGAGGAGAAACGTATGGGGAGAGCTCTTTGGAAGACCTTAAACAGATGCAGAGCGTTTGAAGCGACTAATTCCTTTTATCCAGATAATGAAAAATAAATAACATCTATAACTTTAAACCCACTTTCTCGAGGGGTGTGACTGACTAAACGAGAAGCACAAACAAGCTACAATGATTTGCATGAAATAATGAATCCCTTGCATAAAATACATCAGCGAAGCTGTGACCGAGGGAATCCGCCTTCTCCCAATCTACATGAATTTAATAATCGTTTACGAAACGCTTCGTTTGCATTCGTCCGGAGGTGAAGCACGCACCTGCGCACATACATACATATATATATATATATATATATATATATATATATATATATATATATATATATATATATATATATATATATATATATATATATATATATATATATATATATATATATAATGTGTGTGTGTGTTTGAGTATCACTATGTTAATATGAGTGCCTGTGTGTGTTTCCCTAATGTAGAACTCAAGTTTAACGCCGCGTGATGAAAACAAAATCAATTTAAAACAAATAAATTTTAATCTATTTGTACAGCGCTTATAGTGAATATAAACAGCGTGTCCTAATCCAGTGGAGAAGTAAGGACGCCCACTTTCTTTTTCTGCGAATGCGGAAGTCAAACCATAAGGATTGGTCAACGCATCCGTTGCTCTTTGTATCTGCCAAAGACTCCGCAACGACTGAAAGAAATTAAAACTTTATATTCCAAGTTTATTGAATAATAAAACCTCTGACGATCACAAAACGAACCGAGTTTACCACCAAAGTCGCAGCACAACAGAAAAAGCCCTGATGCTGTAAAAGATGGCATGCAAACTCAGACAACAACACAATTAAAGCAATAAAAAAACAGGTTATACAAACACATTACTCCTGTAGCAACAACAGCAGGAGCAGCAACAACAACAACAAGAGCAAGAACGTGCCGTCAGCATGTAAGATACACCGGAAGCGACAACAATAACAGCCAATAAGATCAACAGCAATAAAGGGCGTTGAGAGGTTTAGCAGGAACGCTAGCAGAAGCATCAGGTTTAAAACCAGCAGGAACATCAACAGCAACAACAGCAGAAGAAGATGAGTGGACGCTGGGTGGTCAAGAAGAAGCAAACGATTAATAAATAAGAAGCTTGATCCGGATATTAGAAACTAAAAAAGGAATGACGAAATATAAACGTGAGCCGAGAGTCTGATGACCAAAAGCAAGAAAAGCGGCAAAAGAATAAGACTAGCTGGACCAGCTGTACAGCAGGAGGGACATTAGCATTACCAGTAGTAGGTAACACCAGTACTGGAGTCGGGAAGAGGAAGAGAAGGAGGAACTTGAAGAGGAGGAGAGGAAGGAGTGAGGGGAAGAGGAGTGAGGTAAGGTGTGAGTGTAATCTATATGTAGATGAAGTTAGATCACACTGCCTTTACACTAGAGTTATGACCTGTGGGTGGGTGTCGTCCTTACTCATTGGTTATGACGGGCACGGATTGTTCTATACCTCAGCCCACCCCACCACCACCCCTATTGCTCTGCCGCCCCCTTTCTCTCTCCCTCATCTCTAGCTTCTAAGGATCAAAACATCTCCCCCTCCCTTACCTATTTCCTTCATCCTGCTTACTCCCTCGTATCAGGTGATGAGACAAGAGTTGAGAAAATATAAAATGACTGAAGATGATTACGCTTATGTCTCTCTCTCTCTCTCTCTCTCTCTCTCTCTCTCTCTCTCTCTCTCTCTCTCTTCATCTCTTGTCATTTTTTCCAGTGCCACTTTCATTGTGGCAAGCCTGGATTAAAATTCGTCATGACCTTGATTTCTGCATCACCAGAGACCTCGAACTCATTCATTCATTCATTCAATCGTTAGAGCCTGGCAAGTCATTCATTTCGACAAAATGAATGAAGAATGTCTTGCAGAAAGACCAATGAGTCTAAAATCCTCTCACTATCAAATTTAGTTTTTCGATCAATGAGAAAAATGGTGTTTTTTAAAACTTATTTTTCTTTATGTATAGACAGCAGATAAGTTGTTTACCTTCTGCTACCCCCTTACTTTTTACAGAAATGAAAGGTATATTATCATCTAACATTAGTTCATAATTTGATATCTTAATTTAAATTAATCCTTATTTTTATATCCTATCTTTTCCTCGAATTTCTGAAAAATAAAACAAGCCTGGTACCAGCACATTCGGACACTGAATAAAAGACCCTTTACGCCTCTGAGAGGCCATATATATACATTGGTAATCTCAGCCACTGTGTTCGAACAATGCATCTCACGGCAATATTCCCGCTGGTAGAGCTAAAAGATGATTTTATACAGCCGTTTTGGAGGGCCTGGAAACGGTGCGATGTTTCTGTTTCCCGTTCTTTCATACGCATGCGTGGTTGTCTATATAGGCTAGTGCGTATTTCTTGACTCGTGTCCATGAGCGGACAGGAGCACACAGGCGTGATATACAATGTAGGCTTTTTTCAAATAACAGTAACTCAATGTGAGCATCTTAGAAAATGAAAGCCAGAAACCGTGTATTAATACCAGAAACCGTATATTAATATAACACCTGATAGTTCAAAATTTGTCCGTTAAAACTAATTTAAGTTGGCGGCACTGATTTATACACAAAAATAACAAATAGCAACGAAAAAACAAAAATGCGCGTGTCAAATTTCATACCAAGCAGAAACACAAAACTAGAAAAGAAAAATAGTTTTGATACATTTCGTAGCGTCACAAAAATTCTACAAAGATTAACCGAGTTAAGTTTGTCTATTTAGGCATTGCTTTTCCAAAGAAGCTCTCATGTTTCACAACTATAATAATAATAATAATAATAATAATAATAATAATAATAATAATAATAATAATAAATCTGACTCGATTAGTACTCAAAGGAGCGCATGATTAACTACCCAAGTCAGTTCTCAGAAACGGGAAACTTCTGACACAAATCAAAAACTGAAAAGAGGTGGGGGTGGGGGTGGGGGTGGGGGTTAAAGACCGTGTAGACGAAGCTCCAAGAACAAGGCACCCTTAAAATATTACATCCCATAACTTTTGACCCACCACTACTCTACTACTACTATCAACTCTCTCAACTCTCTCTCTCTCTCTCTCTCTCTCTCTCTCTCTCTCTCTCATAAACACACACACACACCCTCACTTGCTTCATTGTTTTTGTCTAGTCCATCGACCTTTCCAGATTTCGTGTCTAGGAAGCACAGTTCCATAGATTTCCATGACTTTTCAATCTCGTAAATTTCGAGCATTTACGCTTTCCAATAATTCCACTACCTTTTTTTTTGTTGTTGTTGTCTCTCTTCTTTTCAATTCACGGCGTCATCATAACGTTTGAACTGTATTACCTCACTCCACATAAGGTTTCTGTTTTTATTGCGTCATCGACACATTTTATTTTGAATCTCCGATCTTTCTTTCTTTCTTTGCAATTGCTTTCGTCCTGCCGACACTTTTTATTTATAAGGATTCATCCACGGCCTGACCTTCTCTCTCTCTCTCTCTCTCTCTCTCTCCGTTAGTTTAATTTAGTCATTTCATTAACGTTATCCATTCTTTTTATTTCTGAGCGTTCCATTTTGATATTCTCTCTCTCTCTCTCTCTCTCTCTCTCTCTCTCTCTCTCTCTCTCTCTCTCTCTCTCTCTCTCTCTCTCTCTCTCTCTCTCTCTCTTTAAGATAGATAAAAAGAAGGAAAAGGAGAGGTTATAGGGGGTATGAAGGGATCTAGGGGGAGGAGAATGCGCGATGGTGTAGAGAGGATGGAAGAGAAGCTGTTGGGAGGGGGTGAGGGGGGGGAGAGGGGTTTTGGGATGGGGGGAACAGAATCTTTGAAAAGGTCCCCGACGCTTGTCTTTCTTGGCGGCGCACAGATGGAATTCCAATCTAGAGGTCATTTCCTGCCCCAATAACTGCACTGGGCGCTTATTCGGCCACCCGCTTCTGCTCAAGAAATTGCAATAAAGGAATGGCCGCTAGGAGAGAGAGAGAGAGAGAGAGAGAGAGAGAGAGAGAGAGAGAGAGAGAGAGAGAGAGAGGATTGGGTGAGAAAAATATGATGGAACGGGATGGGATGGGATGGAATAGAGAGATAGAAAGGAGAATGAGAAGTGCGTAGTGTGCAAAAGATATTACGATAAAATGGATTAGGCAAGGAGAAAGAAAACATACATAACGAGCGAGATAATAAAATAAAGGGCGAAGTGTCTGTGAATAGGGAATGATTAGAAGTCATAACAGTATTGTCAAATCAATCATCATCATAAATAATAGACGAGAAATTAAATATTTCAGGTTGGTCCGTTGGTATAGCGGTTAGTGTCGTGGCGTGCCACTTAGATGTCGAGGGGTTCGCGTCTCCCCCAGGGCGATGAAAAATCACTGGCTCTATATCATGATCGGTTACTGCTGCAGTGTGGGGTCTGCGGTGGGAAGTTGAAACCAACGTTCTTTGGAAGCTCGAATCCATTCAAGTCAATGGCCCCTGTGTGCTTGTTCCATGTGAATAGGTTTCATCTACTGAAATAACAATAATAATAATAATAATAATAATTAAAATGAAAATTTGAATCATGACAGTCAGTAAGCTATTTTATTATCCGGTTTCTTCTCCTCTCTTGGAACTTAGTAAGTACATACATACAGACATACACACATAAATATGTTTATGTATGCATATACAAATAATTCATGGTAAGAAGTAAAGAAGAGGATTATTCACAATATTGTACTTAAGAGAACGAAAAGTAAAAATATTTTGGTTAAATAATCTTTAATATAATTGATGAGTGCTTTTTTGATAGCATGGTGGTCAAAGTCACTGTCTAGCATTGTTTCTAAGTCAGGCGACGGTCCGAATCCCGCCAGGGACGAATAAATCAATTATAATTCCCTCTGGGTGTAAGATATTCTCAAGGTATATTGCATTCGATATCAAACGATATTCGGGGTTTAATATTGTGTGTGGCTTGATTTAAATCCCAGGCGAAAACAGAGTGGTATGAGCACTGTCTGTTAAACCTCACCGCCCTTCTATTAACATACGAAGTTAATTCGGATACCTAGTACTTAGTCAGCTCTAGCGGGTAGCAGTCTGGGAAACGATTTTGCAAGTCAGTTGCCAAGCTGAGGTAGGAGGAGATAGGGAAAGTTTCTTCCAAGTAAGATACTATTGGAGTTAGAAGAATGGAGTAGACCCAATTGCTTCTCTGGCCATTAGAAGCCTTCATGACACAAGGAATTAGCTACCCATTGAATATATATATATATATATATATATATATATATATATATATATATATATATATATATATATATATATATATATATCACTAGCCTTGTTGATCCCGAGACTTCTAGGATCATTTTATTTAAAAAGAAAGAGATACCTCACCATTACTATTGCATTATACCGATAAAAAATGAAGGCAGTATTCCAGTTCTTTGGCGACTGAATCATTCTTTATAATATAATATGAAGTACATGTTGCACTATCTTTCTTGGTGAAATTTTTTATAGTTGCACCTGGAAGTTTATTAACGCAGATTACCTTATAAAGAATAAATATGTATGTGGATTATTATTATTATTATTATTATTATTATTATTATTATTTTCTAACGTTCGCATATCAAAGAAATTCCGAAATTAAAATGAAACACTTTATGACTCTCTTCTTTAATGTAAGAAATTTTGCAATAAAGCATACTGGGGAGAAAAATATATATGTAAAAAAAGAGCAAATAAGAGTACATGTAGCTTTGAAGGGAAACGAGGCTAAAAAAAAGTATGTTTTTTTGCAACACTCAAAGAATGAATCTAGAGGTAGGTGGAGAGCTATTCGAGTCTTTCGGTTCACTGAGGAAAATGTCAATATGGGGAATGGGTGAGAGAGAGAGAGAGAGAGAGAGAGAGAGAGAGAGAGAGAGAGAGAGAGAGAGAGAGAAGGGGGGTAAAGGTAAGAAAAAAGTAGGGCCAAAGGGGAAATATGATGGAATGAAAAAGGGAAGGAAATAATAAAAAGAGAGGTGTGAGAGAAGTGGGGAGAGAGAGAGAGAGAGAGAGAGAGAGAGAGAGAGAGAGAGAGAGAGAGAGAGGAGAGAGGATGGGAGGGGGTGAAGGGTGAATGACAGAGAGATGGAATAGGCATTGGGATGTTACGATCAGGAAATGAAAAGGGACACGGGACGCTCAGCAGAGAGAAAAGCGTTCGGGAAATGAAGTTTTTTTTTTTTAATTATAAAAAACTGGAAAGGAAAGTGAATGAAGGGGAGGGAAGAATTGAAGGGGGGAATGGGAGGCCGTGTAAGAATCACAGGAAAATAAATAAGAATTGAGAGAGAAAGAAAGAGAGAGATTCAAATTGAATGTAGGCGCAAGGTAGCTGTAGATGCGTTCTCTCTCTCTCTCTCTCTCTCTCTCTCTCTCTCTCTCTCTCTCTCTCTCTCTCTCTCTATATATATATATATATATATATATATATATATATATATATATATATATATATATATATATATATATATATATATATATATATATATATTTTGGAAACTACTATGGGCAATCATTGCATTGCAATTCAGATTGTTTCAAAGATTTTCGGAACAGGTATCACTTTATAAAAATACTGAATTACGAAATGCAGTTTTTGTTTTTTCATAACTTCTACTAATCATGTAACAGATTATATTGACGGGCATGAAAGTCTTCTTATAAATAGTGAGTATGAAAATGTTTTGAAGGGGTATTTACGATAGCAGGAGTCAAACGCAAGAAAAATTCCGTGAAAACTTTATATATATATATATATATATATATATATATATATATATATATATATATATATATATATATATATATATATATATATATATATATATATAACACACACACATACACAGACATATATATATATATATATATATATATATATATATATATATATATATATATATATATATATATATATATATATATATATATATATATATATATATATATATATATATATATATATATATAGAGATAGAGAGAGAGAGAGAGAGAGAGAGAGAGAGAGAGAGAGAGAGAGAGAGAGAGAGAGAGAGCCTTTCGCGCCAAACCGGGAATAAAAACTTAAGTTCTTATAAACTTCAATCTCGGTCTTAACACCTTTTGTTCACATTCATCAGAAATGATATGCATATGCATCACCTTCCAAATCGTGTATCCAAACCTAATTCCCATTATCATCAAAAGCACCGGTTTTCCATCTTAATCTGAGCCCATCATCATCATCATCATCATTATCGCCTTGAATTCTTTATGTTTTCACCAAAATCCTTCCCCTTCCTCCTCTCCGCTCTGATACACCCATCATGAGGGGATGCCTGACCCCATCTTTCTCCTACCAGCTCAGCACCTTCTCTTCATATTTTGCCAATCTGCTTACCGCCGTCTTCCTCGCCATCTATTGCCTCTGTCTGTCTGCTACCATCCATCCAATCTCCATCTCAACTACCAAGAACCTTAGAAACTTCTTCTTAAAATCTGACTCTCCCCCTCCCCTCCCCACTCTGTCTTACTAGGAATTGTGTGTGTGTGTGTGTGTGTATACACCATTCTCTGCATCGGCAGTTCCATCTTGACTTGGATGCGGGTAGAGACAACAAATGGGATCCAACACTACTGCAATCCGATCTGATCTCGCCAATAGGCCAAACAAGGACGTGTTCGGCTACCCGATCAAATGACGGTCCGGAAACGGCCTTCTTGCTAAGGAGCCGCACCGGATTATCGTCGGTCGGAACAACAACTCTCACACTCGCTCAGACACCCACACAACCCACATGTGTATCTGTCTATCTATATATACAGTATATAAATATGTGTGTATGTACACACACATATATATATATATATATATATATATATATATATATATATATATATATATATATATATATATATATATATATATATATATATATATATATATATATATATATATATATATATATATATATATATATATATATATATATATATATATATATATATATATGCGTCTGCGTGTGGGAGTTGTGTTTTTGTCTGTATGCGCGTTTGTACGTGTATTTGTGAGTGTGTATTTTATCTGAGAATGATTAACATTTCGCAGCATGCTTCATGAAATACTAACAAACATCAGCGTCAATATCACACCTTGGCAATTTCTGTTTGTTTTGCACATCCTGGACCTCTGTCATCTGTTGGAGGCTCAGATAATGTCCAAACTACTTGAATGGCTGGAATGAAAACGTTTATTATTCTAAGCTTTAGGATACAAGTCTCCTTCATATTCCCTCCACTTTCTCAAGACTTTTTCCTGATATTTGTAGACCCCTAATTTTACATCTAAGATTTCTCTCTCTCTCTCTTCTACCGTTTTCCTTCCACAATAAAAATTCGAAATTAAAAATGAAGATATAGCTATTAAGCTTCCGCAAAACTAAAACTGAAGCATAACAAAATAATACTATTCAACTTTCATCATAAATTTACTTTGCTGATGACATTTACAGATGTAGGCCTACAAGCAGCACCACAGACCATGAGCGGTGCAGCAAGGAACTTCACAACAGCCTAAACGTACACAAACAGACGTAAATTCTCCCACCATTTAGGTTTCTGACGCTGACAATATTTATCACAGGGATCCCATCAAGTCAAGCGAGATCCTAGCCGTCAAATCAAGCTCTCAATTGATCTTATATTGGAGCCGCGGGTGAGAGAGAGAGAGAGAGAGAGAGAGAGAGAGAGAGAGAGAGAGAGAGAGAGAGAGAGAGAGGGGGAGGGGGTTGAGGCATAACACACTGCTTCTATTCTCTCCACTTTTCCCCTCTGATCTCTGAGGGGTAGTGGGGGAGATTGGGGAGGAGGGAGGGAAGGGAAAAGGCTGAGGAAGGACTTGCTACCTACCTTCCCTCATCCTTCCTAAATTCATGATCCTCTCTTGAGGGGTTGAAAAGCGAGAAGGGTTTTTTCCGCTTTGAGAGAGAGAGAGAGAGAGAGAGAGAGAGAGAGAGAGAGAGAGAGAGAGAGAGAGAGAAACAATTCCATCTGGTTTGTTTTTCAAACTGCTGACCCCACCCACGATGGAAAAAGCTTTTATACCTTACTCGAATGCTAAGTTATGTATTGATGAAAAATTTACAGAATATATTTATTTTAATAATATGACTTGGCGTTGAGTATGTATATATATATGTATATATATATATATATATATATATATATATATATATATATATATATATATATATATATATATATATATATATATATATATATATATATATATATATATATATATATATATATATATATATACATATACGTGTGTGTGTGTGTGTGTGTGTTTTGGGTAACAGCACGGTCATCAGAAGTGCACCTTGCATTAACACCAAAATTCATTTACATGCGAAATTGACATTCCTTAATTAAATGATGGTAAAACCATGTGATCTTGATAGAATCTTTGCACAAAAATAATACATATTTTCTGTGAATTCAGTTTTATAATTCATCGTACGCCTTGCAATTTCCATAATACAACAAACTTGGTTATTTGTTTAAAAAAAAAAAAAAAGAAAGACCGTCTGGAGTATTACCCGGTCCATTATCTTGTACCCTGTCTCGTTGATACTGCCACGAAGGGATATATGGCTTAATTAATTAATCTATCAGATTATTCTTAAATACTGCGTATGCTAATGCAGCGACCGCTGCAACTTGGAACGACGTTTGCAATGAAATACGTATACCCTTCTTTTATCAGTATGTGTTGTTTATGGCGGTTTCATTGAAAGAAGTATGCGACATTATTCTGTCAGACTGAAGTAACAACAAAAATATCAAAGATTAACACTTGCTTATAATAACAATGATGATAATGATGTATTATCATCACCATATCAGATAAGTAAAACAAAGTAAGTTACCTGATGTGCATTAATCTTTCACATTCTCTGAGGCAAGGGTGGAGCAAGCAGTCGCTACCTTTGGCAAACAACCAAATAGCGTCTCGCAGCAAACTAGAAGGATGTTTATCATCATCTTGCTAATCTGGGTTAAACATAACTTTGATGGAATGATCGGTATTATTATTTTCATTACTGTTGTAGTTTTTGAACAAGATAAAATAGAACATATAATGGTAATGTTCCACATATGTCTCGACTAGACTACATATCGCGATTTAATATTTTCCAGCCAAAATTAAAGGAACACCCTACGTCAGGCACGGAATAACTTCACTTTGCATCTTGACAAAAATCTAATTTATTCCTCATGCAGCGAAATTAATTATCTCAGACCATTAGCCATTATGTTGATATGGTGGTAATATAAAATTCTCAAAAGGTTAAGAATGTGTCTAATCATTAACGTCTGGAGATTTCATTTTCTATATTAATCCCGAGTCCGAAATCCATACACAAAGGCATCTTTCATAACCCGTTAGAGAGAATATAAGGTCGATAAACTGGCCCGGGTATCACGCGAACAACGCCCTAGAGATATCCTTCAGCAAGGGCGTTATTGCCCCGACCCCATGGCGTAGTCATTCGCGCTGAAGCCACCCTTTAATAAGATCGAAGTTTTTTGAAAAGCTATTAACCTTTCTGAAGACAATATCCAACACCTCAACAAAGGCATATTAAGCTTTTCTTATTGTTACGGTCAGTGATCGCAGGTAATGAAGTCTCGGCTCTTGTTATTGTAGACATGAAAAGGTACATAATAAAATGGCGTTTCATATGAGGCTTTTGTGAGAAAAAGATAACCACAATCTCGCCTCACAGCCAACTCCGATGGCATCTCGGCCACGCCATTATTATTATGACCATGTGCCAACAGAGGAGCAAATTAAAATGCAACCCCCATGACGTCATTCAACAAAAGATATAATACAACCGAGAGAGAGAGAGAGAGAGAGAGAGAGAGAGAGAGAGAGAGAGAGAGATTAAGATTAAATTATTCTTTTCCTGGTATAAAGAAGAAACCGTTTGAGCTACAAAGTTATGAGGTTAACGTTACCTTGACGTATCTTATTGAATGAGCACTTGACAGGGATCAAAATATTCGATTCGGCTGTTTAAAGTTGTGTTCACACAACATATTTACGTTACAGTATTACCTGTATGGAAAATGACAGTAAAATGTCTACCGTTTCAAGGTAAGACACTGAAAGCGTACGATTCAGGAGTTAGGAGGAAATAAAACAAGCGAGCAGATATTTAAACCCGATAGCTTGGTTAAATGAATAATAAAACAAACAAATATACATATACATGAATATTGCAATATCGAAACCATGAAATAAAATGCGCGTAGTTTAGATTGATGTATGAATGCTTATTTATAACACACAAAACCTCTCAGGAGGCACACACGCTCCTCTCAGAATAGAGTTGATCGTAAAATGTGAGTTCAATTATTTTTCTAATTTCCGTTTTAATCTATATCACGTGTCTGGAGACGTCTCGAGTTTTTCTTCCCCTCGTGTTCTGACTTAATTACATACACACCTACATAGTAAAGGAAAACTGTGAAGACTTTGTTCCTGTATTTTTTCCCTTTGGAATGTACAGTGTAAGGTAAGTTTACTTGGTTATATATTGACTCTCTCTCTCTCTCTCTCTCTCTCTCTCTCTCTCTCTCTCTCTCTCTCTCTCTCTCTCTCCATTTACATTCATCACCCTCATCGCGTCTCCCTATCTCGATCATCTTCTCCCTTCACTTGAACCTTGTCCCTATCCCGCCCTCCCAGTGCCGCTTCCATATTTATACACTAATTATCTCTGCCTGTTGTAGCATTAATCCAATTTCCATTTAGAAGCAGCATCAATACTGCCTCTGCTTGTAGCCCTTGGTCAGGCCACCGGTTAATGAGATAGAGAACGGCAGTGAATAGAGCCCACCCAACCTCGATTTTGGGGTGGCTTCACTACCATCCTCTCTCTCTCTCTCTCTCTCTCTCTCTCTCTCTCTCTCTCTCTCTCTCTCTCTCTCTCTCTCTCTCTCTCTCTCTCTCACATAAACGTATAATATCCAGAGGACTAAACCCACCCGTTCCAACCTCTCTTCGTTGCTCTGCTTCCTGTCAAGCATAAAGAAGTCTACGGTGAAAAGAAGCGCGCCACGATCGGATTTTTTGAAATTTATATTTCTTACATTCTTTACTATAATATTTTGTGACACCTTGGCCCCTCCCCTCTATCTCTCTCTCTCTCTCCTTGCTCCCCATCAGTTTAATCATAATAATCATAAAACTGTCCTCTGCTTTACTCATACACGACGATATTATCCCATGTTCTTTATTATATAAGTCAAGTTTTCTTCTGGAAACTTTCAAAACCGGGAAAAAGAATGCAAGGCAGATTTATCGTTTTCCCGAATCCACTGTATCCAAAGCATTGAAACCCAGTATGAAGAGGACATATCCACTGTATCCAAAGCATTGAAACCCAGTATGAAGAGGACATATCCACTGTATCCAAAGCATTGAAACCCAGTATGAAGAGGACATTGAGGAAGGAGGAACCACTAATTTTTTTTCCCGATGAAGACCTCTTTCTACACTGAGGAAGGAATTGCTCGAGTTCTGAAAGCAAACAAACGCTTGATCGCCATTCATAACCATGTACAGGAGAAAAAGGAAAATGAAGGATTATTGATTTGTTGATTTTTGTTGGCGTAACGAGTACTTTCAATATGCCTGAGGCATCTTTCACAGTGGTTGCTGCTGTTAAATTCTTGACGGTTTTTACCATAAAATAAGAGAGAGAGAGAGAGAGAGAGAGAGAGAGAGAGAGAGAGAGAGAGAGAGAGAGAGAGAATAAAATGATAAGACGAAAGATTTGTAAACCGGTTAAATTGATCAGTAAAGTCATATTGCAACACCCATGTTTGCGTATGAACATAAATCTACTTTAAGAATAAGGAAGGACGGCCGGTGACGAAGAAAAAAAAGAGAACCCAGATGGAAAAGTTTCACGGAGAGAGAGAGAGAGAGAGAGAGAGAGAGAGAGAGAGAGAGAACTCGGCCATCCAATAATGCATGCCTGCGCACGAGTGTCCAACCTCTATGAAGCAGCTCCCAATATTACATCGCATCCCTCAATACGGCGCAGTTGTCCAATAAAAGACATGGGCTCGAATTAATCACGCCCTTAACGGTTATTCGCATCCTATCTGGATGCTTGGAATGACAAGGAGGATGCAATTAAGCGGTGTGGCTGCTCTCTCTCTCTCTCTCTCTCTCTCTCTCTCTCTCTCTCTCTCTCTCTCTCTCTCTCTCTCTCTCGTGTTTGTGTGAGCGTGCGCACACCGTGCGTTAGTGGCCGGCGTCTAAGTAGCTGTGCTGATATTACCAACATAATGGGATTTGGCTGTAATATTCAGATTCGAATAATGATGCACCAGCACTCCTCTCGGGGCTTCTCGGATTGCAAGGAGCTCTTCTCCTTCTTCCTCCTCCTCCTCTTAACCCCCCCCCATTCCCCTCCCCCTTTACACTCACCCCCACCGCTGGAGTTTCCACTCCCTCCTCCTCCTCCTCCTCGTTCTTTTCTGTGTTAAATGAAACAAAAGGAACAGAAGAGAAGAAGCTTCCGCCATACAATTTCTCAGATCTTATAAACGCTTATTTAACTCTGCTCGGTTGCTAAGCTCAACACATTCCAGAGTATGCCACCTTTGGTAGCGCTTTGCTCTCTCTCTCTCTCTCTCTCTCTCTCTCTCTCTCTCTCTCTCTCTCTCTCTTACAAGCACACACATATACGAAAAAATGGTTTTAAATGTAGACGCATCATTCTCTTACAAACACATCACACTCTTTAAGAGTAGCCTACTAGATCTCTCTCTCTCTCTCTCTCTCTCTCTCTCTCTCTCTCTCTCTCTCTCTCAGCGCAGGTCCTCCTTTCGCCTTACATTGGATTTGGTCAGCATACCGTTTCCAATATAAAGACCCACTCCCCTTCCCCCTCCCGGCCCCCTTCCCCCGACTCAAAACAATTCTCATCTCCTCCACTCCCGCGCTTTTATCCAATTTTCGTCACTCCTTACATCATCCTCAACCCACCGCCTCGTCTTCTCCTCCTCCTCCTCCTCCTCCTCCTCAACTTTCGCCTCACCCTCCTTCTCCCCCACATCAGCCTGATTTTTGACACCATTTTATTACAAAGGGTGCTCTTATTCTCTCTCTCTCTCTCTCTCTCTCTCTCTCTCTCTCTCTCTCTCTCTCTCTCTTCTATTGTTTTCTACAGAGTTGACTTTACGTATCATCGTATCGTGTACCTGTAAATCGAACAGAACAAGATAGCTTATATAAAAGTATCACATACGGCAACACTTCACTTTATTTCTGTTCTCATGAATCTGTTTTTTTTTTATCCTGCACTGGGATCTTCGTCGGAAGATGACCCTGCAAAAAGTGGAAAAAAACTGATTTACTCATATATCAGTAAAATTTCTTACTCAAATTGGTGTAGATTCATGATAGCTACTGAAGAAATCTGTCCTGATTGAAATAACAACAATGTTTCGCAGATGTTACAGAGGTCACAAAACTCTTAACTGCATCATAATCTCATCTGGCGGCTTAAATATTACTTTAAAACAAAATACCTAAAAATTAAGTTCAGATACACGCCTAGTTAATTATTTTTTATAGATTACTCATATATAGTACTGAGGCATTACGTTTGATCTCTTCATTACTAATATTGCTTTTATTGTTACTTTAATGTGACATTCATTAATTGGGTTGGAATCGTAATACCGTTTTCTTCACGATTTGGAATCAATATCCGATCTTTGCTCAACATAATATGATCTATTACCATCACATAATAAGATGAGATTGCCCTGACATAATGTGATGAGATTCACTTCGCTGTATATGACTAACAAACGAAGTCTTGCAACTAAACTAGCTCCAGTTTTGTTGTTTTTGAAATTATTTACAGATATTTTACGACTACCTTTCCCCACCCCTGTCATTGTCAAACAATACTATGAACGTGTGAGAGAGAGAGAGAGAGAGAGAGAGAGAGAGAGAGAGAGAGAGAGAGAGAGAGAGAGAGAGGACCGACGGAAATATCGTGGCCCACAAACACCTGTGCTCACTGATAATGGTTCAACACCTGTGCTCACTGATAATAATTAACACATGCCAACTACCGCTGCCTGTGCACCTGGGCCGGGTTAGACTGAACAAACTTACTTCATTATGCAAGAGAAAGTGCATGGGAAGGGTTGAAAGGGACTTGTTGCATGCAACGATGGGGAAAACCGAAGTTGTAGATTACATGGAATGCTAAGGGTCGGGAGGAGCACACATAATGGCGAAATCCAGTAAGGCACGCAGACAAATATTCCAACTGAATTACAAACTGGAATTCTCACTGACTGACAGGTAGAACAATCAGTTTGACCGACAGAGAGACTTTGAGTTAACTTGATGGACATTCTATCGCTGAAGGTGCACGGCTGGCTAATGAGGGAAAAAGGGGAAAAATAAATATTTTGAAGTCCTTAAACCATTTACAAGTACATACAATTCTCTTATTTCACTGACTAAAAATATCCTTCTCTAAAGTGCAAAAGAGATCCAGTTTGATAGAAGCATTCAATATATATTTTTCTTAAATCTTTAATTTAACTTCTTAATTATATGTTTGGTCGGAGGAGTAAATCTTAATTGTACTAATAGTTAAAAGTACAAACATGTTGAGATCGAACAGAGAGAGAGAGAGAGAGAGAGAGAGAGAGAGGGAGGGGGGAGTGGGGGGGCCTGGATCCACGAATAAAAAAAGTAAATAAATAAGCACAATAATAATATTCAAAATCATTTGGACGATATCGAATATTCAGTTATGAAATGAGTGGAAAATATTTCACACGAAACCTCACGTGGTCTTTGATCATAAAAGGCCCATATAGAGGCAGGAAGCCACGCCTCATACTAAATAAAAAAAAGGCATACATATATGTATGCCTTTTTATTTCTGTTGTTTTGACGGCATATTAATGTAAAAAAAAAAATTATATTTCAATAAAAATATATACGCATGTGATACAGTACATGGAAATTATGTACATGGAACCTAGAACCCCTCTTGCCATCCTAAGCATCATCATTATCATGTTCATTAACGACGGCAGTTTTTCTTTAAAACGCAGCTGCTGCAGGCGGTAAAGACGATTACGTGAAGGAACACGAAAATAAAAGCTTCCTCGCACCTCCATAAAACATTAAAAAGCCCGGTCTTGTGACGGCATCAACTTCAATATCTCTCTTCTTATCACATCATCTTCATTAATATAATTTTCAAAAGTAATAAGAACATAGTCATTACCACTATTTATAATATAATCATCTGCGGTGTAATCAACAGAATCATTAATCATCACAGACGATCACAGAGAGATTTCTCCAGACCAACTTAATCAACGTGGCGAGTAATTAAGTAATAAACGCAAAGAGAGAGAGAGAGAGAGAGAGAGAGAGAGAGAGAGAGAGAGAGAGAGAGAGAGAGAGAGAGAGAGAGAGAGAGGATGCCTTACAGCTCAGATATTAATATCAAATCTCAGGCATACCTTTATTTTCGTGACGTTTTCGACTCGTCATAATTTCTGGCGTTAGCAAATAGGCGTTTCTCATTAAAACTTGTCGGACACCAAAGGCGAAGTGGGTAAACAACGGGCAAAATTCTTAATCAAAACAAACCGCAATTTTTCCGACCACTCAAAAATAAGGGTGGATTTTGGGGGAGGGGGAGAAGGTTCATTATCTAGCTGGGGGCAAAAACAGCCCCACATTCATGCTGGAGAAAGAGAAAAAAAACTTCGCAAGTAATTAAACTAATAAATATTTTTACCCCAACTCAATATAGCAACTTAAATAAGCAATCTCACAGGGACGCGAGCCGGCTGACAAGGTACACCACACAGCAATCCATCTTTCCTTGGCATCACTTGCCCTTACCACACCGATCCATAAGGTCCATAGTCGCATTGTTATTGCCCGAAGAAAGCGTCCTTAACCGAAGTGAAATGATAGTGCTCTGAGGGCGTGGAGTCAATAGGGACTTCCCGACGCTGGGATCCACGGTCGAAAGTCTTGGTTGTTCTTAGCTGGATTTCGAACCCGAGGAGGACTGGCCTTGCGTCTTCCTTTTCAAAACACCTCCGTATGAGATCTTACCTGGCTGGTGTTCATTTATCCACGCCTCGGACTTTTATCCTTCTAACTTAGATTTGATTTCCCACTAAACTTCGTTGTTTATGAAACAGTGCGCTGTCAAACATACGCCAATTCAACAGTCTCGAACTCCCCTCAAACTAAGAAGACCTTAGGTACCCCTTGTCTTTCCACTACTATAACAACTACAATCACTAAACTACCACCACTACAACGCCAGCTTATGTAAAAGCGACCTTACAAATTAAAGTTATAATCATTTCAATATTCAGTGCTCGTTAAATGTCTATTCCATTTGTTTGAATAATATATAAACAGGGCATCCATGATTTCCCCTTCATCTAATCGCGCAGCATCCATAGAAAGCGCAGGCATAACTACTCGGGGGAAAACCTATTCTAATTTTAAGATTGAATTCCATAATTGGATCCCATATGTTCTCCCCCATTAATTTACACTTTTCTCGACCTTCTATTGTTTCTCATAGAGAGGAGATGAGGGGACGAAGAAAGGAAAGGCAGCAAGGAGTTGGGGGTGAGCGGAGTGGGAGTAGGAGTCACGTGGGAAGGAATTGCTGCCGAGAGGGGAGATACACAAACACCCTTGGACAGTGGATAGCACATGAGGGGGAGGGGTTATCGAAGGAGGGTGGGGGGTTGTATATAACAGAGGTTATGACTCGGAAGGAAGGGGGTTGGTAGAAGGGGTAAAAGATCCCAACTCCGTGGGGGGGCCCGTTCATCACCTTCCGAGTGATGCCCTGCGTCCATCACCAATTATAAATGTGATTCAATGCTCTATAGCTACAGACATAGGATAATCGAACCATAAAATCATATCACTCGCGTTGACTTGCCTCCAAATATAGCCCTTGGGCTGTCCTTCCGCAGAGACCAATATCTTATGCCCTGCAGCTCGTGGGAGTCGTTACACACTGCATGGAGGAGAGACCTCTCGGGTTACCTTACAGCAAGAGGGGAAACTTAATTAAAATTCCTCCGCGGAGAGAGTCTCGTTTGATAGATTCCCACAAACCATTGTCGATACTGTCCACATCAGTCTTGAAGGAAAAAAGGTCCTGGATTTATGTATTTGCAAATGGTAATTAGCAAAAAAGAGCGTGCGAATATAAACTTTGTATCGTGCACACATGAACATCACGAGCTTTCAGATTGTTCTTGGCCGGCCAATGATTCATTTGCGTCTCCGTGTTGAGTGATTGGGTCTGGTATGCGGTAATTAACCCTCTTTGATAAGCCTTGATTGGATTCGCCACACGGTACGGTTAGAAGAAGAAGAAGAAGAAGAAGAAGAAGAAGAAGAAGAAGAAGAAGAAGAAGAAAGAAAAGCAGGGAAGGAGAGAGTGGGTAAGAAGGC
>NC_089781.1:4479396-4504396 GCF_040412425.1 Macrobrachium rosenbergii
AATCTTCATTTTATGTAGCAATAAGAAATTGTGACTGAAAATAACGTTTTACCGTCAATCACAATTTACGGAAAGAAATAAAAATTCCCTCGCCTGAATATTTTTTCTTGTACCAGAACGCGGGATAAATATAAGAACCTATTTTATGACGTACACGGCACAGCGAACCCCTGTATGTCTGTGCAGAAATTGGACTCCTATATTTTCATGTTATACCTAAGATCCATCGCCAAAACAGCAATTTTCAACGCCTGTTCACAAATTTTTACTCAAACTACCAATTTTCTTTCTAGGCCATCGCACTCTTGTCCCATTTCCCTTGTTCGAAATTCATACCATCTCTCTCTCTCTCTCTCTCTCTCTCTCTCTCTCTCTCTCTCTCTCTCTCCACTCCCCCGTTCGTTTTCAGGGAGTTCAAATATTGCTTCGGCCATTCTTCATTCTTCCATTTCGTTCCCCAGACTAAAATGCCAATATTGTAGGCCAATCTAAACTCGCTATTTTCGACTTTTCGCCAATGCCAAATGGTGCCTTTTCACGTGTTTATCAAGCATGATTTCGTGGATAGGAATGGTGTGTGCCGTGTGTAGCCCTCGTTGTTTGAAGCCTTCTAATATTGGGCATCATAGGGCCGAACAAATAAACACCCGTTCCTTTTCTTTTCTGAGGGGATGGGGTTTCCAAAGCTCCCCCCCGCCTTTTTTTGTTTTAAACAAACCAATTTCTTCTAATCAGAAACTGACTTAGAGACTAGATGTTTCCTGTATTTTGAAAGGATTTTTTGTTATCCATACATTTATTGTCGGAAGGTTATCAATGCCGGCAACAATTTTAGGAGGCAAAAAGTCATACAATGATATTTTGATAAAATTTAATTCCATGTATTTCATGTGACTGTTAAATTCTCTCTCTCTCTCTCTCTCTCTCTCTCTCTCTCTCTCTCTCTCTCTCTCTCTCTCTCTCTCTCATTTATTTCTTCCAGCGCTCTCCCTATACCACACATTCACCCCCCCCCTCTCAATCTCCACCTCCCAAAACCAACCCCTTTCCATCATCCTCCAGCACGACGCGACAAAACCAATCAAATAAATCAATTTAATAGCCAGGGATAGTGTGGCATTTTAAAACAAGGCACTGGCTGAGAGAGAGAAAGAGAAAGGAGGAGGGATGCTGAGGGGGGAGAGAGGGAAACGAAGAAGAGATGAAAGAGAGACAGACAGACAGACAGACAGAGTGAGAGAGGTACAGGAGGACATGAAGAGGAAGGCCAAAGGTATAAGGCTGAGAGAGAGAGAGAGAGAGAGAGAGAGAGAGAGAGAGAGAGAGAGAGAGAGAGAGAGAGAGAGCACCAGTCGGCTGTACGAACAAGACAACCCGTCTGCTTGCAAGCATGTATCGACATTTCCCAGGAGAGATAATAAAGATAAAGAGTTGAAAAACTACTGGGCGTGGATTACAAGGAACACTTAACAAACCCTGTTATTCATAAATTAATTCTAAGATATAATACTCGAATGAGGGTACCGGAAAAGAATAAAAAAAAAAATGTGACGGTATGAAAAACAAGTTGACTACAACAAGATAAACGTAGATAGGGAACAAAGTTGGTGTGTGTGTGTGTGTGTGTGTGTGTGTGTGTGTGTGTGAGAGAGAGAGAGAGAGAGAGAGAGAGAGAGAGAGAGAGAGAGAGAGAGAGAGAGAGAGATTATAATGGAAAATATTAATTTTTAGAAGCGATGATCCTGGGAAGACAAACGCCCGAAATTGATAGACAAGCATTACCTCCACGAAAGTGACGTTGCAAGTTACGCGATATAAAATATTAGCACCGAATCGTAGCACTGTGTGCCGTTTCAACACCAGCAACAGCAGAAGCAGCAGCAGCGAGGGCAGCAGGACCTCTGCTGCTGCTGCTGCTGCTGCTGCTGC
The DNA here is from genome assembly GCF_040412425.1 of Macrobrachium rosenbergii. Classification (NCBI taxonomy): domain Eukaryota; kingdom Metazoa; phylum Arthropoda; class Malacostraca; order Decapoda; family Palaemonidae; genus Macrobrachium; species Macrobrachium rosenbergii. The sequence continues at coordinate 4,481,326 of NC_089781.1, forward strand.
TGCTGCCCTCAGCCTCAGCGCCACCATCAGCAATCGGTGGTTGGGGCCAATAACCGGCATTGAGGGGTAATCACCTTCACATTTGACGCGCTTGGAAGGCAATTACAAGTTTGTGTGCGGCAGCTATTGCTTCGCTGCACAAGTTGGATTGCCTCGATCTCCCGCTCTGGCTTATTAGGATCCAAGCCCCGAACAGACAGGGGACGGGCGGGCCGAGAGGGGAGCGCACAGGGATGCTGGGAGGGGAAAGAGATCACGGATGGGGTTAAGGGGAGAGGCCTTAAGAGATGCTGAGGTCGGGGGCGGGGGGAGGTTAGGCGTTATAATGAAAGAGAAGGGGAGGGTGAAAGGAAACGAAAAAATGGAACAGGGAAGATGACCTGGGCCACCGAAATTAATATTATTCCATACCGCTCACATTAATTATTTGGTATTACGAAAAAACAGATACAAATGTTAAATGTTAAAGTCTACATTTACACAAATTTTAGAAAGGGCCAAGAATTTTAGAAAAAAATTCGAATTACGATTCATAGATGATGAAAGTCAGAAAATTTTGATAATCGAAATTTTGTCAATAATTTATGGGAAAATACTGAAGTATAAAACTGTTTTCATACTCTTCCACTTCATTGTAAATTATTTAATTCCATTTACGTGTTACATATAATTTATTCTCTAACATAACTCCCTGCCTTACCGTACATACTTGACAGTGGAATACCGGTTTGCGTTCCCCGAAAAAAAGTGAAAATATTACTGTACTCTAATTGACAGCCTTCCTAAAACGGACAACTGATTCTAGAGGTTCAATGCCGACGGCCGGCATATTAAAATATAAATCTAATTAAGCTAAATTCCGAAATAGCGGGAGTCTACCGCGGCACGCAGCTTCTCAGGACAAAATGCGGCATTCATTCTTATCAAGTCTGAATAGCCAAGGGGGAGAAAACAACTGAAAATGGAAAGGGAACAATGCAGAGAGAGAGAGAGAGAGAGAGAGAGAGAGAGAGAGAGAAATAGCCCAGATGGCGTGGGAAGCGCTAAAACAATAGCCAAGTGACGGCATGCCGCCGCACGAGGGCGAAATAACGGACGGAACACTACAATTGCAGAGAGAAACTGAAGGAATTAAATTAGCAAAATAAATAATTCAAGCATCATCGCATGGCCTAAGCGGGAAACTGATTAATTATAACAAGCAAGATAATGAAATGGCCTCTGGAAAACATAAAATCTTTATTGCTCTATCACAGAGCCAAATTGTAGAGTCGTATCCGTAAGATTTTAACCCAACCAACCAGCGATTACAAAGAACGGCTACATGGGAGCATGGCAAAAATATAATTCTTGCTACTCAAAAGCATAAAAGCAAGGTGTTCATATATATATATATATATATATATATATATATATATATATATATATATATATATATATATATATATATATATTATTACGAGTCATAATCGTATACGTGTGAAATCTCGGTACGTTTATCGTCCAGCTTGGTCGCAGCCCCTCTCACCACTGGCCCCCAAATTGCAGAACCAGCCTGGTCCTAGGTATGGGGCGGTACGTAACGTCCCTAGGACCGGGACTTTCCGTCTTCCACCCTCACTTAATAGATTACCGCCATTTCTATCGGTGTGGGTACTAAAGGGATGAAATGGTTTAATATTATTCGTGAGGGTATTGTTTACAGAAGAGCAACATATGTCCAATAGAAAATTCATAATATGCTGACTTTTATTTAAATACTCAAAAATATACAAAGTAAACATTACAGGCTGATTTTTAATAGGATAAAAAAACAGGAATAGGCGAAAAGATAATGCGTTTGGCAACAGAGCAGTAGGAACCTTGATAAAAGGAGATGAGAAAGAAGAATAAGGGGGTAGGGCGGGGGATGGAGGAGGGGATATTGTAGGGGGACGGAGGAAGAGCCTACTGCAGAAGTTGGATGTGTTCGATGCTGAGTGAGCCTTATTAAGTTCCGATTGACGGGAAAGGAGAAAAGAACGGAAGAGGGGGGGGATAAGAGAGAGAGAGAGAGAGAGAGAGAGAGAGAGAGAGAGAGAGAGAGAGAGAGAGAGAGAGAGCGCAAATGAAATCCTTCTAAATTACCGATTGATAAAAGAAGGAAATATTAGTAAAATATTAAAATAACGATATGCGGGATGGGTTAAAAAAAAAAAAAGGGTTGGGGGAGAGGGGGAGCTAGAAACACGTTCTGTGAATGTAGAGAATTATACAGAAATAATAATACCTGCGTGGTAGAATGAAGTCAACATAAAGACTGCGGTGATATAGACAACAGCGATATCACTCTAAAATGGCCGTAAATTGACGGTTTGTAGCTTTTAACCTTAACGGAGCGGATCCTACTCTTTCGTGCGATCCAAAATTGACAGCAAGAAGCAGTAATGGCATTGGAATCCGTCACATGAAAGCCTACTTTCCATCAAACCCAGCTACCCTTTAAATATCATATTGGATCTAATATTCATCCAACAAAAATCCCCTTTTAATAACAAAATAAGAAACGAGATATACAACTAATGCTAGCGGATATAAATAAGCCATCAAGTCATAGTTTGTACAGATTGGCAGATCTGCTAAAATATTCAAGAGCCTAAATGTAACACTGGGATATTTGCCACCTCAACACCCTCGGCGTAGGATGAAAGATTGAAATAAAAATACCAATAACTGATGTAAAAGAAAACTCTCTCTCTCTCTCTCTCTCTCTCTCTCTCTCTCTCTCTCTCTCTCTCTCTCTCTCTCTCTCTCTCTCTCTCTCCTTGATATACATACACAAACATAAACACATGTACCTTGAGAAGTAAATGTATGCAATATTACTAATGGACAACGCAGCTAAACATCTATATTGGATTATATGCCAATCATTCACTCAATATGACTATCGCTCTTTCCTCTTCCTCCCTCCCTTTCTTGCTTCCTTTTCCCACCAACATTTATCTGAAAATAAAGCCGGAGAAAAAATTAATACAACGATTGCATTAAATTTTTCTGGTCCAACCCATTAAGAGGTACCCACACTGGATGTCGTGCATACCTCTAATGGAGAACTCCTGTCATGTCACTCATTAGAATGACTAATCAGCTGGCACTAATTCAATGACGTCACTCATCGCCATCCAATCAGCAGGCATCAGATAGCCAGCGACATTTATAAATGTCCAATAGGCGAGGGTTTTAATCCGATGACGTCACTTATCACTTTCCCTGATCAATCATTAGCGTCCAGGTTAATTACATATCTCGCCAGCAGGTACTCCAACCTCAATCAACTATTGATGTCTATCAAGCTGCGAGCATTGATTGGGAAAATATGCAATATTGAGAAACACAACAACAACAATACCTTTTTTTTTTACGCGGGGACTTACGAAAACACTGAATATTTATCCACAAAACAACAGTGTCATGTTTTCATTACTTGAAAACAGTGAATTTTAGTACCAATGAGAAACAACACATTAATAGTAGCCATGATGTTGCGCAAAGCATAGCCGCTGAACGCCTCAGAAACATTAATACGAAAGTTCTTGTTTTGCGTTAGAGATAAAAATTTCTTTCCATTATGTATTCTTTGACTAAGATACACGATAGTAATCTATTGTTTCAGTAAAGGAATACATTGTTATCGTAGAGCTATTTGTATCAGAAAAGAGCACTATTTTTCTATTACATCGAAACTTCACAATAATGTTTTATCAGATGTACAGATTTCGTAAAAATATACAGTTCCCATTAATTCAGAGAAAAATACAAATGGCGACAGTAATAAAATATGTAAACAAGCTAAAAAATAATTATTTTTTTTAGTGAAAAAAAAAAGACCGACTCAAGTCTTTGAGGCTTATATTAGATCCTGAAAGTATGTGTTGGTGCACACCCAAATATGCGCAGGAATGCTTCCAAAAGTTCATATACTATACAGATTAAAACAATAAAAGAACCTACATAGCCCATATATTCAGTTGCAATGAGTACGCAAAGGAATACCGTGTAAGCACTGAGACCTCAGAACATATTAAGATCCAGATCTTGTTCTTCAGCAGAACCATTCGTTATGGATTGATTGTGGAAATGTTAACATCATACTAGGTTATAAAAACCAACAGAGGTTGGAGGAGACATAAGGTATGATATGGAAACAAAATATGAAAAAGCAGCTGTTGGTAGCATCTTTACCTCAAAAACAGCAGTCTAAAAAGTTAGTCATTTTTTCCTGGTGCCCAATGAGCCTAACCTGTAAAGGTACTATCAAGGTCCAAAGACCTTAGGGTACTATGTAAGTGGTCCGTTGGTGAACGATGACTCCCAGTTACAGTAAGTTCATGAGAGTCACTGATATTTCTGGGTATAGTAATTATACAAGGAATGGGCTGGGTTGCTAGTACCATACTCTTATCAAACCCCCAAAACCCCAACCCCTCCACCCCAACCTAACATAGTTGCCGATTGATGCGTGCCGAAGAAGTCGAGCAGTCCACGGCATTTACCCAGGCAGGCCCACAATTTTTAACTAAGGTCTTGCCTTCTTTCTGTTTTCTCTTTTTCCATTTATAGGTTTTCTCTGCAGTGGAAACTTGCTATGCAAGTCTGTGGTGTTTGCAGAGGTTTGCTTGTTCCATATGAATGTTTGCTTGTTTTGAATAATAATAATATAATAATAATAATAATAATAATAATAATAATAATAATAATAATAACTAAAGTCTCTTCATTACTTCAACGGCATTCTCCTAACCTATTAAAATGCGGAAACTTCTGTCCTATAAATAATATGCATTCCAGATAAGTAACTTAGCCAGCAGATCTGGCGAGAGTATGAAATGTGCCTTTGCATCGTAAGTGACCTCTGCTTTCTAATTTAAGACAGTAAATTGCCGCCTGCCAAATTATTTCATTACAGTCTTGGGGGCAAACGACCTCAATAATTGATCTGTGCCTCTTTCGAGGACAGTGATGCAGCAATTTCATATCCAATAGTTCGATTAACGATTGTTAATATAGCTGTATGTCCCATGCGTGAAGGTAATAGCCAATTTCATGCTGATATGATGGAACCACCCTGGATCTCTCGTTTTCTGCCAAAACATCGTCGATAACAGCAAGCCGAAACTGGCGCCACTCGCAGCCATTCGGACGGATGTTGACATTCAGTCCAACATCGTTTACTGGCCGCGGCATAACAGACGCCCTGGAGGCCTATTCCCCTGAGAAGAAAACTATAGCCCTCGAAAAACAAATACTAATCATTTGTAAATACGAAGTTGTCGGGTAAGGGTAGAGGATAGGGGTGCCGTACAATATTTCCAAACATTTGAAAATAGAGTGGCTTTATATTCTAATATTTATTGACTTTTGTGCAAGGGTATTCTTGAAAAGTCTTCCGCGACGATTTAAAACAGAGGAGTTCTTATAAAAGAAGAGACTGCATATAAAATAACTAAATAAGTAAATAGGAAACCCCGGGAAGGAGCAAAGAACGACAAGAGTTTATTTCATATCTTCCGGCGACCCCTAGCTTACAATTTACACACCCTAACCTCAGAAAACTTCAGCCATTATAACATCGTCAAACCATCATTTAACCCCCACCCCCCCTCTCCTCCCTGCTCAAATGCTTCCCCTACCCTCATATAGGCCCAGTCATAGGAGGTTATGATGTTATCGAAAAATTCTCTCTCTCTCTCTCTCTCTCTCTCTCTCTCTCTCTCTCTCTCTCTCTCTCTCTCTCCAGATCTTTTAGGATGGCTTGCCCGCATCAACTTCATCACAGATCGTTAGCTGCCGTTATCACGCTTGAATTACAATTAGTAGTCATTAAAGGATTGTTGACCTTCGTCGAATATACACAAGAAGTTGATGATCAATGAAGCAAAGGAAAGAAAGACTTCCTTAGGCATCTGCTTTTTTTCTCTCTCGTCTTCAACATTTGAAAGCGAGCTTAATGATGGAAAGTCCTGGCGTTTTCTCACTTTGAAAAACGTGGAAGTTTTTAATTTTTTACAGCAAAGAGAAAGGAAGTATGTTTTTGAAGCATTTGAAACTTATAATTTTGTAAAATAATTGAAATGGCATTAAAAGGTTTATCATTCCTTGTGCCACACCAGAAGCATCCGTAGTTAATGTCGCTAAAGTCCCAAGGTCGTCATCCTCACCAACCTTTAGGTCGGGAAGCGGCTCATAATTCATGCATATGAAGAAGCAAATAAAAAAATTGTATGTCTTTACCAAGTCAAATTTATTTCATTCAATTCACTGACTTATATTAACTCTTTCTCTTCTTTAGATATTAAACTGAATCTTTTGAAATAGCGTTACTCATAAGTAATGGTCTCAAAGCCGCATATCTCAACAAAGTAATCACGGCCATTTGAAACCCTAATTCAAAACAATATTCTCAGTAAATTTCCCAACACAGTTCCAATTCTTACAACGTTAAAGTAATGCTTGGTGACTTTTAGAGGACATTATATCCCTTAACAAATTGCCTTAACGTTTTCCCCCTCTTCACATATCACTTTCGAGCATAATTACATCCCTGGACACATTAACGCAAAATAGTGGTCTCCCCTCTCGACACTACCTCAAAGAATAACCTTCGACCCCTTCCAGTGATGAGCTGTCTGCTTCATTTGACACACACACAAAGCTGCAAGAAAAAATTCAGTACCCTAAAAATAATGTTGTATCGCATTTGTGTTAGCTCAAAACATTCGCACTGCTTGACGCTCTCCATTGACAGTGATGCTTCGCCTCCTTATCAAATGACTATGGCATACCTATTTTTAGACAGTTTTTGTTCATTACCCTAAAACAACTTTGCAACCCTTGAGTAACGCCGAAAAACGATAATTAACTGCATTGCTTTACGAAGACGCTTTATTTACAAGGAAGGGATATGAACAGGTGTAACTGAAAGAATAGAGGATGGATAGTGCAAGAAAGAAAACACCTAGCCTCTAATGTCTTGGTAGAAACCAAATCCTGACTTTTAAAATTGAGACATTGAAGAAGGCAGAGAGCCAAAGTAACATCAGCATTAAGGCCAATTAAATGCATATATGAGCAAGAATAAAACTGAATAAATACGAAATGAACATGAGAAAATGTAAACAGTAAATGATAATGCAACGGGGTTACGCAAGGGCCGCACTTAGCCCCTTGACCGCACACACCCTTTCCTTTCAAGCATGACTTTTCTGAGAATGACTTTCGTATCTGGGTGTTTATGTTTTGTAACTCTAATGGGCAATATTTAACCATTAAACGCAGTCTCTAAATCAAAATAAGATAATTGGCACTAAGACTAGGGCCTAATGAACTGTGCATAATGAGGCCATTTGTTTTAACTTATTGCGGGAGAAATAGTGGAGTCGTAAGGGGGTGGGGGTGGGGAGGGGGATGAAGCAAGGAGGTAAATGGGGAACTTCGGGGGATGACTTTATCTTGCTCAATAGGTTATCAGTAGTGTATTTGTAAACATGGATATTTTTTTTTTTTTTTTTTTTTTTTAGCAATGACTCGATAAAGAAAGGATACTCTGTTTATTGTTGTTTTTGTTGTAGTTTGTCCTTTAGGCCCCGTTTATTGGGAAACAAACGTGCGCGACGACCCATTCCATCGATAACCAACAGAAGTAGAAGAAAATAATGGAATGCACAGGCAAGTGTCAAACATATCATTTTCTCAATTTCAATTCGGCAACCTCAAAACCTCCGTAGTTATATAATGACAGTCATCACACCGCTGAGAAAATAAACAAAACTAACAACAATTTCGTGCCGTGTGTTATTGCTATATAGATTATAGTCGCTAACCGCAACTCCTGCAATAAGAGTTGCTTATTGATGATTCAGCGAAAAAGGTCTCCATTTACGCACACCTGTATCCGCCATAATCGTGATTGCAGTTAAACGTCCGTCTTTAAATAACCAGTGATATGCGTGCAAGTTTTATTTTTAAGTATTACAAACAAGTCAGTTAAGAGCATCCAAGTTTACTGTTTCAAATTTCCCTCCTCATCAATCTCCTAGGCATTGTAGATGTTCATAAACTCATCATCACCATCACTACTCTCTCTCTCTCTCTCTCTCTCTCTCTCTCTCTCTCTCTCTCTCTCTCCGCTAATTTCAGTGACAGTAAGTATGCGAAAAAAAACAGTAAAAAAAAAATTAGTAAAATACGTCCTCTTAAATGGTAGGAAGACATCATTAATAGTTTTTCAGGGTAAGAAAGCTCTTGGTCATAGAATATTTCAGGCAAATCAGCAGAAGCCACTGCTAACTTGGTTCACGGGAATACAGGACTAACATCTCGTTATTAGGAAGAGTCCTCCAGCAAATCAAGTCATTATTATTATTATTATTATTATTATTATTATTATTATTATTACCACACTTAATTAGCGCTTCATGCATTTAAACTAACTCCAGAAAGATCATCTTTGAAGCTTTAAATAAGAAATCAAAATTCCCGGTGCGCATTTATAGTGCCGTGTAATAACTGATCTAAGCTTCCTTTGAATTGCAAATATGCGCATTTGAAATACAGTTTTAAGCATTGCGATTACCTATCGCTTTTATTTATTACCGATCGTCTGATATCGTGCCACATAAATTCCGAAAACGGAAATGCCGTTACAAAACGTTAGACCTTACAGAATTTCAAGTGTTACGGTACCTCCAACGCAAACTTAAAACAATGATTATTTTTGTTATACTTACAATATACTTCTCTGTATGTTCTTAAATTGTTTTTCCCGGTACATTAATGGACGTACCAAACCCTGTCATGATTTAAAGCCGTATTTGGCATGCAATAGGCTGCTGTTCACGAATATCTCTGTGATGTCAAGTTTGCTTACGGTAGCGACCGCTGTCCAATAATGAAACATTCTACGTAGGATTCGCACTCTTTATAAGGAGAAAATGATACTAATAAACCACCGATAATAAAACATTGCTTAATGATGACTTAACAAAATCTGAAGTGTCATGTAACAAAAATGTTTATTATTATTATTATTATTATTATTATTATTATTATTATTATTATTATTATTATTATCAGTAACAAACTGTGTATGCATATGACACGTACATATTACTGAATCACGTATAGAAGAGAGAAAAATATCATTCGCAGAAACAAAAAATGAACAACAAATATGTAGCATCATCCTGAACTAATGAGGATATTGATGATGAGACTTATTGAGACTTCATTCCGCAAGCTTACGTAGATGCAAATGATGTTACGGGTAGAGTCTTCTGATTTCTTCTGATTGACACAAAACTAATATTCAACTGTCCATCTATAAATCTATCCATCTACCGTCTACGTCACATCTCTCTCTCTCTCTCTCTCTCTCTCTCTCTCTCTCTCTCTCTCTCTCTCTCTCTCTCTCTCTCTCAGTAAATATATTCATATATATCTATATCACATATCTATATATCTCTCTCTCTATATATATATATATATATATATATATATATATATATATATATATATATATATATATATATATATATATATATATATATATATATATATATATATATATATATATATATATAATGTATGTGAGTGTATGCGTGTGCGTGTGTTGGACTAAATTAACGTATTTTCAAATGGATCATTCTATATAAAGACAATGCTGAAAAGCAATAACATAATTAAACAATAGCAGCAGGAATAACAAAAGCAAAAACAAAACGCCATGCAACTGCAAAAAAAAGAACAAAAAATACCAATAATAAAATAAACACATCTATATCAATGCTCCCCCAACCATTTTTGATAAGTTTGAATAATTGGTTTTGGAGTGATAATAATTCAGTGGCGAGAAATAATGTTGATTACACAAATGATGAATACCAATTTTAATTGTTGAAAACCTATAATGGACATTTTGATATTGCACGATGGACTTTGACATTACACTGAGTGCTGGCTATTGTAATTTTAATTAAATACGAAATGCACGCCTTTTTTTTCTTTTTTATATAAAATGTTATTCCAAAATGAATAATCGAAAAGGGGCCTAGGGTGGCCGGAGTAGATTCAGGAAGAAGAGGGGGAGGGGAGGGCCATTTTTTTTTTTTTTTGGCATAAAATTGATGTATCTCATAGCGATTTTTTCCTGTACAAAAAATGCGAGGTTTCAATACCATTTACTCCAAAATCACTTTTCCTGATTTACCTGTGTGCAACAAAACCTCACTCTATTTCTGCTGACTAATTTAAGAAGAAATGAAAAAAAAATCAATTTCGAAAGCAGTAATAAAGAAAAGTTTATGCTTAAAAATAACAATTATATTCTTATTAAAACTTGGAAAATAAAAAGAAAAAAATAAAACGCATGATGAGTTTGAAAAAAAGAAAAGGATGAGATCAAACTTTGACTTTATGATGGTTGACAGATCTGAACAAACGAAAGTGACGGACACTTTGCGCGGAATTTTATTATATATTTTAATGATAATTACGACATCGGTGTTTGGGAGAGAAATAAGAAGTCATTTCTGAGAAAATTAAATTTTTTTTTCTTTGCGAATTTTGTCTGTATTTTATGAGACCTAACTTGTAAAACCTTTATTCAATTTAGAAGAGTAAAATGTCTGGAAACACACGCACACACAGAGAGAGAGAGAGAGAGAGAGAGAGAGAGAGAGAGAGAGAGAGAGAGAGAGAGGTCTGCAGTTTCTTTTTTTTTTGCAATTACGCAACTTTTAATCAAGCTGGCGGTGTGTGTTTTTTTTTTAGATAGTAGAATAAGACAATCATTACGTCTAGCATTCGTCAGTTTTTGTCGAAATTCCTGCGCAAAACCAACAGCTTTTACGATCTTACGGGAACTCATGGGTATTTCCTTCCATGCCTCCGTCCACAGCCACAAAATGACCTTTTATTCTCGAGGCCTTTGGCTCATATAATAAGCTATTGGCGTACTGGCGTCCCTAGGATCAGACTCAATTAAGGTCGATTATCTCTAAGTTATAACAAGAAGGTTTGACCTTTAATGACTCCTCCCACCCGTCTCTGTCTTGCCCCAAACACACACCTTCATAATACGTCTATGATGACCGCTATGGAAGGCCAGGAATTCCATCAGGACGCCATTGAGGTGATATTTGGGTCCTATTCAACGCTTAATTGAGCCTTATTGTCTCCTCCACCTCCTCCTCCTCCCCTCCACCTTTCCTCCCACCCTTACCAACCCACAACGCAACCTCTCTGAGGATACCGTCAATGTCAGGCTGCTTGTCTGTCTGTTTTGTTTATACTTTGCCATTGAAAAAGGATTCCCTTCTGAATCTCTTCATGTAAGTTTTCGTGCGCAACCTCACGTTTTCTTTCTTTCTGTTTTTCTTTCTTCCTTTTTTTGTTTAGTTTTAGCTTATCAATAATACCGGTAACCAGTGTTCTTTCCCACACACGTGTATATATGTATATATATATATATATATATATATATATATATATATATATATATATATATATATATATATATATATATATATATAACACACACTAACATTAACCGGTTCCCCTAGCAGATGGTGAAACCAGAGAATAAACAACACTGGACATTGCAAAATTAACTGTTTAATCGTGGATGACCGCGGTGCAGAAAACCTCCACAGTATTATGCATCTACCTCGCATCGGACTCCATACATACATCTCCCCCTTTCTCTCTCTCTCTCTCTCTCTCTCTCTCTCTCATAAATAAATAAATAAATATATGTCTCTATATGTGTGTTTCTACATAAATACATAAATATATGTATATATGTGTGTGTGTGTACATGAGAGAGAGAGTTTATTTCCCTAGTAAATAGGGAAGATGATAATTTCGTTGGTATGTTTAATGCATTTATTAACACAATAAGAAAACTAGAAACAAGATCAGCAACTAATAACAAAAACGTCGGCGTATATGGTCTGATTTGCTAGCTCCAGAGAGGAAACGACTGGGCCCCAATTTTCATTGAGATGACAGGATATTAGAGAGTTGGCAGGGAAATTGGATAACTTTGGAACATGTAGAGAACCAATTTCGGCCAATTTCGACCTCCTCTTACGACAGAGAGAGAGAGAGAGAGAGAGAGAGAGAGAGAGAGAGAGAGAGAGAGAGAGAGAGAGAGAGAGAGAGAGAGAGAGAGATTGGAATCTAACAAAGAGCACCTAGAAGCTTTTCGTACACAAGGACCACGAATTCACTCTTATAGAATTTTTCATATTAAAAAAGCTTTTATTGTAAATTGTGATCAAACGTAAAATATTTTTTCTTCAGTCTGTCGTACGGAATAGTTTAATAACAGGAACTTTAAAACTGGAGTCTTCTTAACCTTACACAATTGCCCATTTTGCCTTTATATTGACAAGTGCTGAATTTTTTTTTTTTTCATCAGGATGCTTTAGTAGATTAGTAAAAATAACTAAAAAAAATTGGAGAGACGTGTAATGTATAAAACCGAAGGGATTTTAAACTTTTAAACAAATAGCTGCATAAAAACCAAAAACCATCGGCGGCAGCAAAACATATAGAGGATAAACGACATTCCTATAAGAGCATTGTGGGTGGGAGAAGAATGAAGGTGGCACTCACAGGAATCAGGGGGGAGGGGTATGTTATAGGCACTAACCGCTGCCTCCTCCTCCTCCTCCCCCCAATCATGTTCTCCTGCCCAATCCCCTAAGGGTTCCCCATCCCCTCCCCTACCAAACTCCCGCTCCCGATGTTGGGTCCTGATGAAGCGCCTCTCTGCGACCATCGTTAGCGCTCTTGTGACTCCTGATCATGGCCTTTGACTCCCAACACCAGCATCTCCATCTAAGGAGGAGGAGGAGGAGGAGGAGGAACCGGTGGTGGTGAAGGGAAGAAAGGCAAAAAGGAGTGGGGAGGGCGGGGAGTGTTATAGGGTAGGGTGGAGGGGTCACGTGGTGAGGGACAGAAGCTGTGGAAAAACATTAAGAGATGGAATAAAAGAGATCTAATGAAGATTGGCGAAGCAGGGAAGAGAGAGAGAGAGAGAGAGAGAGAGAGAGAGAGAGAGAGAGAGAGAGAGAGAGAGAGAGAATAGTTTCCAAAATTGCACTTTAGTGAGAAATGGGCGATACTAACTATCCTCTCACGAAATGTTTACCTTATGTTTTGTAGATTCTTCCATATTTCACTCATTGCGTCTTTTACTTATTTTTTTTTTATCATTCACCATCAGGATTAATGTTAAAGTTTCTGGAACGATGCAGGTCAATATTCACAAAGAGTTTTATTACTTAGCGTGTTTATAACATTCCATGGATTGTTGGCTTGGGCATGACTACAGATAAGTAGACACAGACATTAAAATTCAACCGATGGTTATTGCAAAATGAAATGAACCTAGGAATGGATTACATGAAGTAAGTGTAAGCCATAAGTAGAACAACAATACTTACTCTTGTCAATCAATATACCCATTACTGAACACCATGAAACTTATGTAAGTGAACCAGAAAATGCTTTTTACTAGGATCGCTGCGTCAATATCCTTTGGCTTTTGTTATTAGCTCCCTGCCTATCAACCAGTCTCTCTATGAGTGATTTTACCAAATATAAAAGAAAACATCGGCGTGGAGGGGCGAGACGTTGTAGGTTCACACGGATGTAACAGTTCATCTATTAGCAGAGAAGAAAAAGGGCCTGTCGAGAGTACATTCCGTAGACAGTAGCCAGTTTTCCATTTCTTCTTATTTTTTCCAAAAATATGAACTAATTTGATTTTAGCTTTTGATTAATTTGGGACATAAAAGAGGCAAATGCAAACCCAAGGACTTTGTGGCCCGTGCCTAGTAAAATTTGCACTACTGTAAGGTCGCGTTATGGAGGAACCTTTCACCATTGTTTTCTCTTGGATGTACAGTTACTGAGCTTTCGCTTCATGGATTGAAAAATCATAGCATATGCCCCTGTCAACCATTCAAGCACACAAAAGGGGTAACTAAGCTCTTGGCGTTCTTATTTATTGAATCTTATTAAAGTAACATAATCATAATTTAGAAGCTTGCCCTTCTTGTGTGTGTGTGTGTGTGTGTGTGTGTGTGTGTGTGTGTGTGTGTGTGTGTGTGTGTCCCTTCTAACGTCAAAGGCTGCGAGGCCCACATCAACATATTCGAAGCACGTCCCTACCCCTATTGTCTCATCAGGTAATACCCCAATTCCTCTTCTTTCTCCTTTCCTTTCTAACCCCCTCATTCCTGAGCATCATTCTTACATTCTCTCCCAATTTTCCCCTCTTTTCACCACCGGGGGGCAGAATTCACAGCTTATTTACCCCTCATTCAACGGCGCCTGATTTGGTATTCAGCTTCCATTCTGGGTTTTCCCGCCACTCTCGTTGTGAACAAAGGAAGGGCTAATTGCGCCAGCCCGTATGCCATCCAATGCTCACCATCTTTCTTGCTTTTACTTACTCTATTTACCAAGAAAGTTCTCTCTCTCCCTCTCTCTCTTTCTCACTCTGATAGATCTTTGCAATCTTTGATGTTCATAGAAGCCAATCTTTCAATGCTTTAGACGACAGCAGGAGCATATGACCCATGGCGCTCGTTTACACAGTGTTAAAGTTTCATGGTTGTTTATGGAGGAGCGAAAGAGTCAGAAGATATACTCTCTCTCTCTCTCTCTCTCTCTCTCTCTCTCTCTCTCTCTCTCTCTCTCTCTCTCTCTCTCGTGCGATAATCAAGCTTCACAAAAACTGGATTTGACTTGATTCTGGCTTCCTTACTTCCTATTTGCTGTTCATTAAATTCGGGAATTGGAATGTTCTCTTCAAATTACTCGATCTAGGCGCAGAATGACACAGGTCGCAGGCATGACAACGGTCAAACAGCATTTTTCCGTCGAGAAATGGATTTAGAAGCGAATGACCTTGTTTTAGTGGATATATGCGTACACATGCACGCTGAAAATGATTTGACAGGTATAACCTAGATGCCTGAATTCTAAGCTGATATTTTACGAAATAAAAACACGTCATACATTAGGCTTTCCAATAGGGAGAGCGGTGGGGCGGGGGAGCTTTGGTAGAAGGGGTGGGAAAGAAGGGGGTAGGGGATGGCCGGGAAAGCTTTGCAAGGAAGGTCAATATCACAAAAGGGAAGGATAACCTCTCTGCAATACCACTGGGCCCTTTCATTACACCGTCGGCGATGACTGATGCTGGAAAATGCAACATGCAATATTGCTCTCCGCCACCAAAAAATGAAGGGGGTTGGCACAATCTTGTTTAGTTTACCTAAATTAAAATGTGACCATCAACGATGAGAAAAATTTCCAAGAACAGAATCTGTCGGAGTATGTAAGCCTGAACGCGTTTATATACTTGGTATAAAAAGACACACAGCATGGTGTGAGTATAGAAATTTACACACGGTATATACAGATAAGCTAGGTGTGCATACACACTGAAACATGTATGTATGTATAATATATATATACATACATACATATATATATATATATGTGTGTGTATATATGTATATGTATATATATATATATATATATATATATATATATATATATATATATATATATATATATATATATATATATATAAAATTTAATCTCTACAGTAGCAAACGCCAATTGCAAAAATGTACATACCATCAGTTTTCGGTACCCTTTATTCATGAACATCCAAGCGAACAATGTGTGAAAGTATTCCATAATGAGAGTTGGTTTAGTAGTAGACGTGAAGGCTGTCTGATGCTGATATATTAAAAATTGAGTTCTAGTCTTTTAACTTTATTACATAAGATACTGTTCATGTACGCAGGTACGATAACAGATAAAAAGCAATGTTCTGAGCAGTCATGTCACCTTTTATCCATTCCTAGTATGGTCGAAAATTGAAGGATTCGCATTTATGTATGACTGCATACAGCTGAGAATCAAACATCAGGCACTACTGTATGCTTACTCATATTAATGACCCTACTCAAGTTCCATAAATAAAAAAAAAGGGGGGGTGGAAAGACAGCTTTTAAAATGTGCCGTTTACGTGCGCTCGTGAAAATGAGTACAGCTTACGCACAATAATCACTGCGCAAGAGATGATCCTGTATGATAATTTCAGTGTAATAATTTTGGAGATAAATAGTCATGGCCACTGGAATTTCACTGCGTTTCTCATACTTTTTTCTACCAGAAAATATTTAAGGTAAGTTACCACTGCTGCTGTACATGATGCCCACGTGTCGGACCTCGCTCTTGCATCATGCGGTCGAGATTTATCTCTGAAATATTGGAGAAAGGCACAAACCAGCAGACAAGAGTGAAATGCAAAATTCATATTAATTGTCTCAGGCATTGTCCATTTTTAGTGTATTATCGTTCTCAAAATTCACAGAACGCCGACAGAAAGAAAAAAAAAAAAGACGAGAAATACTAAAATAAAAGAACCGTTGCGTTTAAACCTTATCCGTCAGCAGTATCTACCTAGGATCAGCTCTAAAGGAGCCTTGTGTTTGCCAAACAAAGCGTACAAAAGAAGGCTATTATTACATAGCGACTTCATCTTAAACGGGTGATCATTATCTAACCTATGCTATAAAATTTTGTTTTCACTTGCTAATCTGTCTGCGTGTGCGGAGAGCACCCCGAAATTTACTCCTTACTTGCCTTGCTTTCTACGTGTTATTACATTTTTGAACACTTGATGCAAAGTTAATATATATATATATATATATATATATATATATATATATATATATATATATATATATATATATATATATATACATACATACATACATACATACATACATATATACATGTATATATATATATATATATATATATATATATATATATATATATATATATATATATATATATATATATATATATATGCTGTGTGTTTATAAGAGTATAAATTTATTTTCATATTAGTACATTTTCTGTTGAATCAAAAGCGCCAAGTTCCAGATTAATTTATCTAATGTTCAAGGTTTTGAAGTTGAAGTGTATCGTTTGCAGTTTCGAGCTGGATTCCCTAAATCTCTTCGTGACCAAGCAAGCAACCCGTCATTTACCGTCGTTTCCCTGAGGTCAAACGTCACAATGGGCTAACAAAAAAAAAAAAAAAAAACAACTCTGGAGTAAATATTATTAATGTGTAAGTCTCACCCTCAGCGTAGATATTATTTCCCTTTGAACAAATAAATTCCCAATTGTCAGTAGTGAATCTAGAGTTGCGACTACGCATTGCTGTCAAGAGACAAGGCCCAACGTCCGAGGTAATTACAACGCCCTGCTCCCCCCGCCCCCATAATGGAAAAAATGGGTCCCGAGTTAAAAATCACTGCAGTTGCGTTCTTTTCGGGCTGTCTAAATTAAATGAAAACTCGGCCTCCCTTTTCATCCAAAGCACAAAGCTGTCTGACTCCTTTGTTAAAAGAGGCTTAAGTAATCCCTGTTCTCCATCCCTCCCTCATTCTCCCACCCCCCAGCATCCCCCACCCAAAAAAAAATCGCATAATGTAATTTCCTACACCCCTGACAACTCATTCAAGATTACATTATTCTTTTGCCTTGTATTTCTCTAGAGTAATTACAGCAATGGTTTCGTTTCCACGTTCAATTAAAACTAAAATAATTACTCTCTCTCTCTCTCTCTCTCTCTCTCTCTCTCTCTCTCTCTCTCTCTCTCGAATACTTTCCACTTTCTGACAACATCCATTCCCCCCCTTTTCAGCCATTAACACAATCCAATTTACCAAAATCATCCATTTCGCTCTTTCCTCCTATTCACCTTTTTCATTCCCTTTTTAATATCAGTTTAATTTCCTTGTAAGTATTGCGTTCCCCATTTGGCCAATTGGAACTCTTCTGTTACCCATTTCACCGCAATTCTATCTTGTTCATCTACCTTATTTTCTGTGTTACTTTGCTTTTTCCAATTTTTTTTATCACATGCACAGTTTACCGTATACCATACACCTAGTTTTCCCAATTTCCATTAACTTCTTTTTTTGTTATCATCATCATCATGTATTCATTGTACCCCCTTTTCGCTTTCATTTTAATTAATTTATCGTGGACTATTTCATGCACTTTCGCTCCCCCTTACATCGTTAGAGACCAGACGTGAAATGATTTCATTTTGACGCCGCATTCCATCGGGAGCTGAATAAAGAGAACATGAATTTACTGTCTGTAAGGGAGATATTTTTTTAAACCGAGTTACTAGTTCTGGGTGCACATCCATATTCTGATATAGGTCCTAATTGTAAAAATAAGTCGGGCGTATAAAGAGAGCTTACCGCCGTTCGCAGGACTTCACAAACACAAACTGTATCTTTGCTGCATAGGAAATAAATTACGATTTGACAAATGCTAGGTTTGGTTACTGTGTCACATTTCGAAATAAGGATGAATATTTCAATTGATGATTCATTTTTTATTATTTACCAAAGAGCGGAGAGAGAGAAGATCCAGTCGTAATAATTTCAGCATTGCCAGAATAGCCGAATTCTCCAAGACTAATATAGGCCCAGTGGGTAGACTGTAGACCGAAATGTAAGCATGAATGGCCAACGATGAATTATAAGACCATGAAACCGAAGAATTTCTGTGAATAATAACTTTTAAGCTCCAATAAATGTCAAAAGGAAAGTCTACCAAAAGGGTCCTTAATGATGGGTGGAGCTCCCAACGGCTCTTCCCCACCTCCCCAACATCTATAATATTTTTTCTTCATCTCCTCTATTCCGCTGGGAAGGGGGCGTAGCTCGCTTAATTTATACATCGTCCAAAAATTGCAAAGAAAACCGATATGAGCGGTTTACTTTTGCAGGACCAAACAATGGGAGTTTTTGCCGTGGATGTGCATCGTACCATATAAACTGTACCAATTACGATTATGCGCGGTACCGCATAAGTGCGCCAATTATCATTTTAGAGTAAGGATAGATCGGTTGTTGCGTGTATAATGAGAGGGCGGGGACGACGAATGCACGAACAATTGACTCTGCGCTCACACTCCGTTGATTCCGAAATATCCCGGCAACCTCAGAATTAGGACTGTTTCTTCCTTTCTTTCTTTCTTTCTTTGTCTTTGTTTTTCTTTCGTTTCCTCTCTTTGCTCGTGATGGCTATATTAGAGGGTTTAACATTTGGCGTTCCTAACTTCGGAGTTGAATTTCGCATGATGTAAATACGCCCAGGCTATTAAAATAATTACGATCTTGCTGAAAATATCATCATGATGGTACATGAGATAATTTTGGAGAGAGAGAGAGAGAGAGAGAGAGAGAGAGAGAGAGAGAGAGAGAGAGAGAGAGAGAGAGAGAGGTTTGTCTGAGACGAATATATGAATTTCCTGTCTTTTGCATCCAGAGCTTTATAAACGAATACTTTGACTTGGATATACAATAATACAATGTAAATATAAAACGTAGAAGCAGGAATAAATACCCGTATGGATTCATGAGATATCGACCCAGCCTGCAGATGCTAATGGCTCAACCACGTTGTAGTAATCGAATGTAGTATAATTCCATCGTTACATACATTTCCATCATGTTCAATATATATATATATATATATATATATATATATATATATATATATATATATATATATATATATATATATATACAATAATACAATGTAAATATAAAACGTAGAAGCAGGAATAAATACCCGTATGGATTCATGAGATATCGACCCAGCCTGCAGATGCTAATGGCTCAACCACGTTGTAGTAATCGAATGTAGTATAATTCCATCGTTACATACATTTCCATAATGTTCAATATATATATATATATATATATATATATATATATATAAATATATATATATATATATATATATATATATATATATATATATATATATATATATATCTACATCTATATTTAGATAGATAGATAGACAGATAGATAGATAGATAGATAGATAGGCAGAAAGCGTTGAGAATGTAGAGAAATTTAAGCTCCCTGTAACTGTATCTCTAAGAACCCAAAAACCTTTAAATTTCTCTGTAACCTACAGACCTCACTACAGCGAACACACACACACACACACACACACACACACACACACACACACACTCACGCTCACACACACACACGTCATGGTCGCTGGCGATTGTGTTAAATTACCATAAACAAATTTTCTGAGCGTGAAATTGTTCATCAGATTACAAGGGGCAACAGAAAATAAGTCGGGTTGTCAAGTACTTACCCTTTCTGTCTGCCATGCGCTTCGACCGCCATCATATAATAATTCCTTTTAGCCTCAGTGCTGATTTTCATCCTAAATTTATAGAAGCGAGAGGGAGAGGCGGAGAGAAAGAGTAATCTGATTTAATATAATAAGGTATAAAAATAATATAATAACATTCCCACAACTATGACCTACAGCACTGCTATTACAACTTGTTGCAACAGTAATCATAATAATGGTAATGATATTAATAACAATAACGCTGCTTGAAGTTCAAGTACACTTCGTCCTCTCACACCAGTGTGGCTACTACTCGGCTGCAAAACATGATTAGAAAGTTCTTTTATACTGAATTATCACTGCCAATTTGCATAGCAAAGCACAAGGGAACACATGTTCGCTTGTGGTGTTTGTACAAAGGATTATTTATTTTGTCAGTCTTCTTTATATCGTTTTTAAATAACTTCTAACGCCGGTAGCTTTTAAATAGAAAATTACCGCAGAACCTCTTAATTCTACCAAAAAGCTGAAGACCTGTTAAAAAGAAGAATAAGCGAGAAATTGCGTGTATGCATACAAATACGGGATGTGTGTTGACACAAAAGTGCATCTTTACTTTTACTGACAAAGGCATTCGTACACTTCGCATGCACTACGTTTTTCCCCTTGCGTAGATATTTCGGAATTACGCGAAAATGTTTAAATATTAATAATTCGAGTCGATTCAAGACAAAAATAATCAAATCGGAGGGGGGGGGGGGAGTGGGGACGGAGGCCGAGAGACAAGGGAGAGAAATTATCAAGATGCCCCCAGAGCAATTTCCAACACGAGTCACACACACACACACACACACACACACACACACACACACACACACGAGCCCAACGCCCAATAATTTTCCTTCTTCACCCGGGTCGAAATTGGTTGTCGGTTCGTTAGACCAGTACCTAGCCTTTCTCGATCTCTGCTCACCCCCTCCTCCCCTGCCCCCTTTTCATGTTATCCCTCTCCCACGCCTGCAGTTCCCCCCTTCTACTGTTACTCAAGCTGGCCTCTCTTTCCACTCACCCTATTCCTTCATACACAATATTCCATGCTCAGAGTAGTTAGGAAGAGGGGAATAAGGAAAAAAGAAAAAGCTTTCATACCAGGAATATTGGCTAGGAAAAAGGAAAGGAGAGGTAAGGAAACTGTGTCACGTTGACCAGAGTAGCAAAGATGGGAGTACATATGCTTCTGATGTGCGAATAAGTAATAATGGAAATTTTGGTGGATGTTTACAAACACCGAAGATGTGCGAGAAAATAAATCAGGAAGTAAATAAGCTTAGGGGCTTTCAATACAAGGCGGACAGTACACTAAAGGGACTCCAGCTTATTATTTAATGAGTGAATAATAATAATTGACAAAAAGGTTTTTATCAAAGGCCAACAATAAGCCAATCAAGAATAATACTGGTACTCGAGAATTCACTGCAAACGAAACCATTAAAAACCACAAGAGCTAAAGCTTTTACATTCTGTGTAAATGACGCGTAACTATCCCTTCTTAGAATAGTGAATCGTGTTGATGTTTATGTTAACCATCATGTGACTTTCCTATAGGAAAGAGAACGTTTTCTTAAAATAATTTTTTAAATTTTATTTCTTATATCATTGGAGGAAGAACACGATGTTAGGTTAGGCAGATTATTATTATTATTATTATTATTATTATTATTATTATTATTATTATTATTATTATTATTATTATTATTATTATTATTATTATTATTATTATTATTATTATTATTATTATTAAAGGTAAGAAAAATAAAAGAGAGAGAGAGAGAGAAAAAGAGAGAGAGAGAGAGAGAGAGAGAGAGAGAGAGAGAGAGAGAGAGAGATTGTATCTTAAAGCATTTTTCTTGCGTTGCTCTTATCAGCATCTTGCCTCAGCAACTTTCTCTTTAGCAACCTTAGTCCTTGCGTGGACGAGGGATGATGTAAAATTACATCCTCGAAAAAGAGTAATATCCTGTCTGTACTCTCCGTACTGTGTGCATGGGTGTTACACATTCTTAGATTTGCTCGTGTATTTAACGGTGCTTTAAGAGATCAGCGGGTTACACAAAAATAGGAAACAATGTAATACGCGACTCAAAAGTTCTTGATTGAGAGAGAGAGAGAGAGAGAGAGAGAGAGAGAGAGAGAGAGAGAGAGAGAGAGAGAGAGATAGCTTTAACTTGATTAATGAAAATTTAAAATAGAACCATGAGAAAAAATAGAACATGATAAGGAAGATAGAAGAAAAGTTGATGACGTGGGGAAGAGGAAGACAACGAGGAGGAGGAGGAGGAGGAGGAGGAGGAGGAGGAGGAGGAGGAGGAGGAGGAGGAGGAGGAGGAGGAGGAGGAGGCGGCAGAGGGAGTGGATAAGGAAGGGGGAGAGGGATAAGGTGGGAGAGAAGATTCGTTGATTGCGTGGGAATTTGAAGCCCGACAAAGAAACGTGCGCTTCATCACGATTTTGAGTTGGGGAGTTTTTGGGGAAGAAATTTTCTCCCAAGAATTTCAATGTATGGAAACATGCCCCTCATTCAGCCCACCAACTCCTTTAATTCACATCATTGGAACAAGAAAAAAAATTACCATCTTTCTGTACTATCTTACTATATATCTATCTACAATATTCTCTCTCGTTTAATTCACATCAAAGGAGACAACAAGCCAGCTGTTGGCCTCTTTACTGAACTAGACATGGGACTGAATTGAATATACTGTATATATATATATATATATACTATATATATATATATATATATATA
>NC_089781.1:4509396-4524396 GCF_040412425.1 Macrobrachium rosenbergii
AAGAATAATATCGTGTGCAGTTCCTGCAAGTAAAAGAACAGTTCTTAGTCACAACCACCATAAATCTGATCAAGATGATTAGAAGACGTCAAGATTTATGTAAACCCTTTAAGCCAGTGGAGGGAAGGGAAGATATTGGGGTGGGGACTCGGGAGAGGGGAGAAGGGGGTTAGTATCTGTTCTTTGGAAGGGCCAATTCGACAACGCGGACTCTCTCTCTCTCTCTCTCTCTCTCTCTCTCTCTCTCTCTCTCTCTCTCTCTCTCTTGCGCCCATCTGCGGTATTGCAATTAATTTCGTATTATGCGCGCGAGCACGTGTAAAAAGTTTGTTTGTGGCGTATACAAGCCCGTTTCACTTCTCTATGTCACACCGAGGACTACTTTCTTCCTCGACTTCTCCGCTTCCCCTCTATTCGCTCAGCTTCCTTCTCATCATCGTCTTCACCACCATCACCACTTCCCGTATTCAATGTGCAGGGATGTTTCTGAGCGCCTTCTTATACGGCCGGACATGGTCTCTGTGATTGGCTCATTGTTGCCCACTAAGAGGACACATTCGGTGCATCTTCTTGGCTCTCAAAAGGGGGGAGAGAGAGAGAGAGAGAGACTTTATATGGGCTATGGGTTTAGCAGCTTTTAACGACGGCACAACTTTTGTTTAGTCATGTCTGTAAAACATTTAGTCATTAAATATTAAGCAAAGTAAATAATAATAATAATAAATAATAATAATAATAATAATAATAATAGTCATAAATATTAATAATAATAAATATAGTATTAAATATTAATAAAGATAAATATAATATTAATAATAATAATGATAATGATAACAATAATAATATTAATATTATTATTATTATTATTATTATTATTATTATTATTATTATTATTATTATTATTATTATTATTATTATTATTATCATCTAAGTGAAAAACTCTTGCGTGCATGGACCCGAAAGCCCAAAGGAGTGTACACCCGGTGAAAATATTTTTAATAAATGAAAAGGAAACAATCTGACCACTCACAAAAATCATTCCGCCCACCGGGCACAATAAAATATAATACATATATAGGCACAAAAATAAATACAAATTGATGGGTAGGGGTAAATTAAAAATGTTAGAAATCCGAAAGAAAGACTTTGACGCCAGTAATGCAAATGTGAGACATTAAAATAAGATATAACCAGGGACTGGTTCCCGAGGGAAGAATGGCGGCGATGCAAATGAAACATTTTTGGGGGGGGAAAGTAAACAAAAGTATTAAAATAAACAAAAGAAATAAAATACCACCAACCGGACGCCTATCCCACAATTAACCCAATGTGTTCCACGCTAAATACAAGTGGCACCTGTCTCCTTTGGCCGTTCCCCCTCCGTTTTTACTTCGCGTAAAGTGAAAAGAGACGAAAACCTCCCATACATAGTAGAAAGATATATCTTTTTCTTGAATTGCAAAGCGCGGTAAAGCTTTTACGCGCCCCTCCACTTTAGCTTGTTAATTTTCATTCTTCTAGACGTCCCCGGGTCACGTCATGTTAAGCGTGATTGAAATCTTCCCTCTTTGTTCATGAGAACTGCAAATAAACATATTTGCCTTCAACATAAACATGCCGTCGCTCGCCACTTAATCTTGAAGAAGCTATAAGATGAAAAACCAGACACTACCGCAATTGAGGATTACTCGTGAACATCATAAATATCTGTCACTGGACCATTATTATCATTAACGACAGTGGACACATTTTTGACAACACTCAAACCTTAAAAAACGGACTTCCCATAACATTTGCGACTAGGAAAAATTATCTCAGTGTTTATGTATACTAGTGTTGGTTCTTACATTTTTTTCACAATTAAAAAGTTAATTGTTTCTATCTAGTTTATTTAGGCAAGCAATCTTTCCTCTGCTTTCCGTTTGCCAGAAGCTGCAATGCAACTGTATAGAAACACATAAATATAATGAGAAATTTTAATCAGTTCACCTTAAAACTTTTCCACATGTAATATGCAAATAGAAATTTTACCGACAATAAATTGTGCATAATACTCATAAGAAAAATAATTCAAAATTTATTAAAATAACTCACATTGATGGAAGTTTTTTTACCAATCATGTCTTCTTAGACTTTGTAATATGGGCGAATTTTGTGGGATTATCATATCTTTCAACCAACATCTTCATGCGGCTGATTGACAACAGGCTTACCTGTAAATAAATGCAAAATATGAGTTTATTTGAACATACATATCGTTAGCAATAACAAGAGGCATTTATAAACAAAAAAACATACATACATGGTCTCTCAGAGAATACGTCATACACATGGTAAATAATTAAAGAACAAAAATACATATCGCCGGTTATTAAATTACATCATCAACGATTCTTTGTTATACCTTCAGGAGTTCACTACATTGGTGTGAAATTTTGAAACGGAAAGAGAGAGAGAGAGAGAGAGAGAGAGAGAGAGAGAGAGAGAGAGAGAGAGCGCATTACACTAAAGGAAAGGCTTAATCAGTCGCCAATTTACAGAAACCAATCAAGCAGGCAGAACCTGGAAGACGAATTGATCATACAAGGAAATGCTTGTGAAAAGCTAAGACTTCGAGATCCATTAATGCGTTAAAACGGTAAACAATAAATAAATAAATAAATCGATAACCAAATGAATTAAGAGCGAAAATATGAATCTCTGCTCTTATAATTTCATAATCCTGACGCGGAACAGCGAATAACTTCCCATTGCGACTAATCACGTTCTTCAGCGAAAGCTTGATGATTAATTGCGAAATTCCGGGCTAATTAATCTCAAGCAAATAATAAGACATTTAAAAGTCACCCCTTGAGTACACAAGAACGTATCTCCTTGTTTTAATGGTTTGCCAAGGAAGGGTTTGTCTGGACCAAGTATAAATTAATCCTCGATCTCGCTCAGTCATTCATGCAAAGGGAATAATTGCATCTTTAAAATAGGGCAGATGAAATTAACTGCAACAGTGCAACATAAAACAAAACACCATTAAGTAATTACATAGCTGAACACACTGCGGTGACAACAACGACAATCTGCAGTTGTATTTACACAAGCATCATCTGTCGGTGTTTGTCGTTACCGCTGATTTGTATTCAAAGGACAACAACAGGTGTTCACTTAATTTAATGTCGTCTTCAAAAAAAGAAATCATTTCGTACTCAGAAATCATCGAAATGCCAGCACATGAAAGATTAATAATAATGAGGTCTATAAAATGTAGATAATCCATTCAAGGGGTGATAGTATACAGAATTCAATTTAGTGACTCATCAGTGCATTTGTGATTTCTTATCTATCTATCTATCTATCTACCTATCTATCTATCTATCTATCTATCTATCTATCCAATCTATATATATATGTATATATGTATATATATACATATGTATGTATGTATGTATGTATGTATGTATATGTATGCATATGTATATAATGTATGTATGTATATATATATATACATATATATATATATGCATATGCATATATTTATATTTATATACTGTATATATATATATATATATATATATATATATATATATATATATATATATATATATATATATATATATATTTGTGCTGTCTGTCTGTCTTCCTGTTTGAAACTGATGTGTATGCTATGAAAAACATAGAACAGATAAATGACAAACAAACAGAATCACGACAAAAACAAACAAACACAAAACCCATGAATGCAGCAGAGTTAAACAAAAAGAGCGAGACAAATTGGAATCACACAGCGTAATTCGAGAAGAAGAAGAAAAAAAAGGCTCCAAGCAATCATAACAAGACTTCATTTTCCTTTGAAATGCAATCAGAAAACATAACCAATGGACGGGAAGGGGGAGGGGGAGGGGGAGGGGGACCAGTTAGGGGGATCACAGCGGTCGTATAAAATTCGTAAGAAAATTGGCAATCAAGTTTTGTGATTAAACCAAACGGGCGAATTTGTCGCTCTTCTGCAGACGTTCATGCTAATTTCGGCCTAATCATCGCACTTCATTAAGGTCGAAAATTCCCGCTGCCTTGCCTGGAACCTATCATCTCTAATTACACATAAAAGCCGTGTCATTAGGAAGTATGATAAAAATTACATACAAATAAGACAATTATTTACGACTTCCTCTTCGTTATTAGAGAAGTAAAGTGAAAAAAGGAAAACAAAAGGGCTGTAAGGCAGGACGCAAGCTTAAGCGACTAACGAAAAATAATTACGGCAGGTTAGATGCGTAGGCTACAAGCTGTAAATGAAAACCGGGGAAAATTATAGCCTGTTAAAAGAATGGAATAAATGAGTCTTTTTCGTGTACGCATACGATTCTGTGTGCGTGGGGGGTAGGGAGGGTATACTGTGTGTTTTTTAGGGTAAACGTAAGTCTGACCTCATATACAGAGATATGCTTACATACACACACACATATACACACACACACACACACACACAAAAATCGCCTCGCATATAACACACGACTCTATTACGTATTTTTGTCCGTCCGTCATGGTATTTTTCACTTTACGTGTCCAACGGTTACGGTAAATATGTGGCTTTGTGTGTTTGTGTGTGTGTGAGAGAGAGAGAGAGAGAGAGAGAGAGAGAGAGAGAGAGACAGAGAGAGAGAGAGAGAGAGAGAGGAGTAAATGCAATTGGCGTGACGTTCTTTTCTCTCGTTAATTTGCAGCCTAATACAAATTCAATTACCACAATTCATGCGGAAAATAAGCTACAGCAGCGGCCGAGGGGAGACATGTGAAGGGTCGTAGCCTGCAGGAAGAAGAGAGAGAGAGAGAGAGAGAGAGAGAGAGAGAGAGAGAGAGAGAGAGAGAGAGAGAGTAGTTTGGAGGGGTAACGTTGATGGGGGGAAGCAAAAGGGCAGACAACCAGAGAGAGAGAGAGAGAGAGAGAGAGAGAGAGAGAGAGAGAGAGAGAGAGAGAGCACGCGCATGCAAAACAAACACAGACGACGCTGAGACCATAAAAACACAGAAATATATGTAATCCACCAAAGGAACTAAAAAGGATGAAGGTTCAGAGAGAGAGAGAGAGAGAGAGAGAGAGAGAGAGAGAGAGAGAGAGGAGGGGAACATGGAGAGAAGTGAGCGCATAGAAAACCCAAAAGAAAATTGGAATGGCAAAGAAAAGGGGGAAAAATAAGTCAAAGATGAAAGCATTAGTTAATGGAAACGCGATAAAGGGATTAATAGAAAAGCGAGTAAAGGGGTTACAGCAAGGGGCAGAGTTGATAAAAGTGGGGAAAGCTGACGACAATGTCATTTGAAAACCCCCTGCAGCAGCACTACCACCGCACTAGCAGCAGCAACAGCAGCAGCAGCACAGCATCGCAGCCATGGCGATATAAGCATAGTGCTCAACCCTTGTTAAAACCCTCTGTGCCAATTACACCGATTTAACAGGGGAAGGTCGTATATAGCTCAAATTCTGACATTTATTTCTGCTCTCCTCGACCACATCAAGTGGTGCGCCTTGATGAGAACAAACTGGTATGATTCAACCCAAACAAATGAGATAGTTCTATAAATCCTTACACCCGATTCTCTTTGCACTTTGTCAGCCTTCTGAGAAGATGCCAAGCAGTTTTTCATTATTTTTATTTTTTATTTTTTTTGTTCTCGGTTCGGTGACGAACTTCGCATTCAGTGTTTCACTGACTACATTACAGAGACCCATGACCATGAACATTATATGTACTAGAAAATTAAATGTTTTGCAGCCAAGACACGGCGGGTATATATATCACAAACAATTTTCAGTTCCACATTCGGAGCGGAGGGAAAAAATCATATCCAAGCCTTTTAGGGAAACAGCTCACAACACGATGGCAAGACTCCTGAAAAGCGAGTTCGACCTCCCAACAATGTAATACAG
Organism: Macrobrachium rosenbergii; assembly: GCF_040412425.1. Taxonomy (NCBI): domain Eukaryota; kingdom Metazoa; phylum Arthropoda; class Malacostraca; order Decapoda; family Palaemonidae; genus Macrobrachium; species Macrobrachium rosenbergii. The sequence continues at coordinate 4,515,320 of NC_089781.1, forward strand.
AAATACCGTATTGTATTCTTACTCAATAAACCATTATCAATCAATCAGTCAGGAAGTCACACAAACACGAGAAAGGGGAAAGAGAGAGAGGCAACAGAGTAAAACATGGACAGGAAGAAGGGGAAAAGAGAGAGAGAGAGAGAGATGAATGGCTGGACTTGCTTAGGAGTGATACCCAGTGAAAAAAATGTTGCAAGGCTAGTATTATTATAATTATCATGCCCGCATAGGTAGTATACCACAATCAACCATGAAACAAGAATTCAAACTGAATTTCTAGAAAAAATAATATGAAAAGAGAAACAGTCCGAAAAAGTATATAGGACTTACAAACACAAATGATAAATAAACGTCAAACGTCAAGCTGAATAAAAAGTACTACCTTAAGAGACCATAGGTACATGAGGCAATAACCATGTTTGTCTTTCTCATTGTAGTTCACGTAAGATGCCGAAGTAAGAATGAAATCTTCCGACGATGGTTTAGAATCATGATTTTCTTCGCTGATTAATTACAACGAAAGCTATTTTATCAAAAACTACAACAGTTTTATCATTAACTACAACAGGATTCCACCAAAAACAGAACAGCAGAATATGCCTGTCATATCAAATAATCATCCGTACACAAGATACTGCTTCATTTCATCTTCCAAGACCAGCTATTACATCATTAGTAGAAACTGAAAACAACAAAGAGTGCAGAACACCCCCCTGGCGGAACGATATCTATTGTGCTGGGCTGTAAGAAAAAAAGGGGGGCTTCTGTCTTTAACTTGAAAAAAGAACTGTAAAGGAGAACATGTAGATAAAGTCAACGATTGTAAACATTTTTAAACGAACCTTACGGTTAACAAGTCAAAAGCAATAACAGAGTCAATTTGAGTTAATCTTGACTCAAATTCATTACCGAGATTCTCGTGGATGCAACCAGCAGTGGCACTGATGCACATCAGTTGAATACAAAATTATTACAAAATAGTATACAAACAACTCTGAACAATTGTAATGAATGTAAAGACCAAACCCACACAGTTGCCTTATTATTGTGTATAACATAGAACTAACACTATATATACATCTGAATAAATAAAAAAAGTTCTGAAGACACTTTGATTACGAAACCGAAAAATGTAGTAAACCCAGCTAATAAATCTAAATAATGGAAAATGCAGCAACTAATTACTTTTAAATTATCACCATCTGCGCTTCCTTGACTCAATAGAAATGATTACATAATGGGCGAACTCCTCATAGACTCCATTCATGGGACAATGTTAGAATTTTCCGTCCATCAGTATGTTCACGGGATGAGTGACTTGTAGTATTATGTCGGTAATCATTAATGTTTTAGGGTAACTGCCCGAGTTAATCAGCCATTAGTCAAGGAAGACATGAAAAAGCCAGAAAAATAAAAGCTATAAACTGCATCAGATACAATGCTAAAGAAATGCAAGATAAGTACGTAATTTCTTTATACTACAAATTACAGTTTGATATCGGCGACATCAAACACGGGCAACAGGGATATTGAACGCTGTACTACAGTACTTTGCCGCCAGCTAGGAATATTGCTATACCCGATTCCTTTCAAGTTTCCTTGGGTATCTGCATGAGCAGCAGTCGCCTTGTCAACAATTTTCTACATCATTTTTAAGTGGCGTAACTAATGCATGGCCCGATGTGAGGCGAAAGGCATTATCCAGCGGGTTTCGTTACCGCTGAACAGGGACTCAATTAAACGTTTTGCCACATAACATTTCTTAAATTACTTAGCGTTTATAAAGTTCTCTGTGAAAATTCTTCAGCAGTTGACAAATTCTAATAGGCAGTCTGTCCACCAAGACTCGTAATTTTCTAAAAGTCACGCGTTCAAAATGATTCTAATATGAATCGGTATTACAAATAACAAAACTTCAAATTAGCCAATTAATAAAGCATCATCTGATACAGCAGTGTATGCCACAAAGCGCTTAATTTTCTAGAAATCACCAGTGCAAAATTATTCTCCCATATTCAAGTATAACAATTAATAAAACTACAAACTACAACAACTAATATATCATCTGGTAGAGTAGCGTGCCCTACTGAACATTAAACTTCAACAAATTGGTGGTCCAGTATTATTCTAATATGCATAAGTACAACAATTAACAAAACTGCAAGGTATAAAATACATTTTGATCGTTGGCAACATCACTTTCTGTTAATAGATAAGTGCATAATATATCACAAAACAGTATGCTTTCAGAAAAGTGTTAAAAACATGATTGTTCTCAGAATAAGACAGAAAAAATATTGTCCCTTAAATTCCGTGTTAGCTACAGCCAGAAGAAAAGGAGAAGACTATGGCTTTGAGAGAGAGAGAGAGAGAGAGAGAGAGAGAGAGAGAGAGAGAGAGAGAGAGAGAGAGAGAGAGAGTCCCTTTGACGAGCTTGGTTAATTGGGATGCGACGGTGTGAAGATGATGCAATCGAATATACATGATCCCTTACCAGCCTTTATTGTCGCGCGGTCGGGGCAAACTGATGGAGGACCAAGAGGACGGGAAACGCGAGAAGGAGGATGAGGAGGAGGAGAAGGAGGCAGACCGGGAAAGGCGGAGGAAGCAAGAATTAAAACGAAAAAAACATATGATTATTGTAGGTGCATGACAGGGCAGGAAATATTTTGCACGGTGTAGAGCAAACACGATAAAGTTTGGAGGTGAAAGGTCAAACAATCAATGTAAATGACTATATTCACAGAATAATACTTGTAAGGCAGTCATACCTAGCAATCAACTAAACGCCCGCCAGGAGGCAACATGGATTTTCTTGGTTAACGTATCTCGGCTAATAATGATGTAGAGTGAAGATTATATTGGGGAAATTCAAGAAGTGGTCCCAAACTATTAACTTTTAACATTATGGAAAACAAGTAGAGTAGTATTCCTTAAAAAGTACACACATTGCAACTTGACCAACAATTTCCTTAAACTGAGAAAGCCAGAGTTAGATGGACTTTGAATTAAGAAGGGGAAAAATGAAAATGAAAATAGGGGGAAATAATAAGAGCCAAATGGGGTCGCTGTAATAGCAATAAAAGGCGCTGGCAAGAGAAGATTAGATATCTCCTTTTTTATGCAGTGGCCCTGGTGGTGTTAGGAATAACCTAGAGGAGGGGAGTGGGCGGGGGGTGCAGTTGCAGTTCCAGGACGAAGATTGCTGTAGGGGTAATGGGGTGGGGGAGATGCCAGGACGACGAGAGATCAGCAGAGAGGAGGAACCAACACCTGGCTCGAATCTCAATCTTCTATTTGTCACTAAGACATCTTTTTAAGCTAAACTTACCAAAGGTTACTTTCCTTAATCTTTTTCTCTCTCTCTTTCCGCAAAGGTTTCAGTCGTTTACATCCTCTCCTCTGCTCTACTCCTCACCCTCCCCCCCACAAAAGCGTGTCCCTCTTACAAAAACACTCTACTCCAGACCCCTTCATTTACTTTAACCCCCATCCCCCCTTTCCAAGAGGCCCCTTTTTCAACCCTACTTAAATTTCCTTTATCCATTCCACGGTCATCTTTTTTTCCCCATCCTTCGATCTCTCTCACTCCCTTTTTTTTCCTCCGGAGGGGGACGGGTGGCTCCTGGAAGCTAATTTAAAGAGGTTTTTTTCTTTCCATTCTTATTCAATTAATGCTTATCCTTTTCCAAGTGATTAGGCTTTTCCTAGTCACCTTTCATCGGTTTTCTTCCCACCCTTCAAGTCGTTATTGAGGGTTACAGCCGTTTCTCTCATCATAACAATCGTCTCCCCCCCCCGGCCCTTTTTTTTTTCTCTTATCCTACATAACTTCAGTTTTTGTAACCCACAGCAACAGCAGTTCCATTTCGAATCTCTCTCTCTCTCTCTCTCTCTCTCTCTCTCTCTCTCTCTCTCTCTCTCTCTCTCTCTCTCTCTCATACCATAATATAAGGCTTTGAAATAATACCGGGCCATTGTTTTCTGGTAACACTTAATCAAACTGTAAAGGAAACTTAATTATTGAAGAGTAATAAAAGGGATTTCAACCCTTTCCATCTGCGGAGTGTTAAAGGCAAGACCCAGAACGAAATTCCTTCTCTGTCCATCTCCCAGTTTTATTACCTGCGTTTCTTATTTCCTCATTTATTTTTTTTTCTTTACTCGTTCGTTTCTCCGTATTCCTCCTTTCACCCTTACACCTATACACACATATATATCTATACTTCTCTTGCCTTGGCATCGCTCTACACCATGCTATTGAATTCTCCCTCTCGCTTCCATTTCCTTCTTTATTCGCCAGTCTCCTAACTCTTCCTTTCTCACATTCTCTTCCTTCTCGGAACCCCTTTCCTTTCCTTTGTGCCATGTATCGCTTTCATTGTCACACCCTATTCCATTAACTTTTGCCTTAGATTGACAATTCAATCGCTGCTTCCTCCTCTCCCTCTTTCGCCTGCCCATGCTTTGCTCCCTCCTGCTCCTTTTCCTCCGTCACTTCTTCCTTCCATTGCTCCTTTCCACTTTCTTTACTGCTTACTCTACACTTCACACTTGGAGGGAGCCTTTGCATCTTCAGGGGAGACGTATGATGAGGAAACTTTCAATAAGGCTACGCATACACAAACTCGTAGCCGCGTATACACACACTCGCCTGTGAGCACTTGCTTTCCTTATTGTGCACATCAGCATCAGCTTAACTCTGTGTGTGTGTGTGTGTGTGTGTGTGTGTGTGTGTGTGTGTGTGTAACTGTGTGTGTGTGTGTGTGTGTGTGCATGTATAACTAACCATCATTGTTCATAGACCCAAAATAGAACTCGGATATACAGACTTCTATTAAGAATTTTCATAGTGATTTCTCTTATTTTATCATTTCTTCTTTTTATATCCTGCTTTCTTTTATATCGTTCGTACTGAGCTTTCTAACTTTTTTCACTCTCTTCATTTTTTCACTTTGAAATTCTTCTTCTCCTTCATGCTTCCACCTGTTCTCTTTTTGTACGCCTTTCCCGAACGCTTTTTCCTCTTTTCGTTTCTCCATTCTCCCGTTTCCCCTCTTTTATTCGCAGTCTCTGTCCCCCTTTCATCGCGCGCCCTCAACAACCGCCATATAATCAAACGGCTCCTCAGAGCGTTTAAATTGGCTATCCATGTCCCCTCTCCATACATCTGATTTACTGCTTTTACGTTTAACGCCATTATCTTTTATTTATTCTAACTCTCGCATATTCTCTCTGTTTTCCCTTTTCCAACTGTTTATATACTATTCCCGGTAAATTATCAACCTTGGTAAACGTTGCTTATTCAATTATTTACGTTTATATACCATTGCATGGGGTTCCCGGTCATTTCAATCTAGGAAAATAAATTGAAATTTTTTTCCTATTTGGGGCTTGGTTATACGCGAATACTTGATGTCAGATTTCATGTTTTCGTAATAAACTTCATCAGACGTCACTTTCATTCGATATATGGCCCATCCGCCATCTCTTTTTTTTATTTTTTCATTTTATTTCCTTTATTGTTAACTCAGAGAGCACACCAAATTTGCCTGAGTTCGGATGATAAAATAATTGGACGTATGGGCTTATTCTCTTAATCTAGGCTTATGCTCTTAACCTAATTTCTATTTTTGACACGAAGTAGGATTCGTTATCATCTTCTCTCAAGTGCGTAATTGCTTTCGATTTTTCAGCTAATTATGTTTACAAGCTGCAGTAAAATATTATTGATTTTGAACGTTCACGTCTCGGCTTTGCTTGGCATGCTGATTTCAGATACAGTGACGATCAAGTCCGTTCTCAAAAGCTCCCGTTCATTTCGTTAACAGTGAGACAACAGTAACAGCTTCAATGCCCCGTGACCAAATCAGTCCTTAATTACGTTCACCTACCTCTCCCTTCCATTCATTTCCATCTCATTTCCTTCTTTTATCATCATCATCCTCTTATTTCCTTCTTTTATCGTCATTCTCTTTGTTGCCATCGCCTAGCCTTTGCAATTTCCAGTTCAAGTTCCTTTTCTTCTTTTTAAATAAACAACTACGCTAAGCAGTCACATTTGTGAAAAAATATATTTCTTTCTCTCTCTCTCTCTCTCTCTCTCTCTCTCTCTCTCTCTCTCTCTCTCTCTCTCTCTCTGTGGAAAGCCCCCAACATATGAAGATTGCCCACAGTGGTCAACTGGAGAGCGTAATGATTCTCTGTAGACTTACATAATATTGCTGTTAGAGAAGCAAATATTAGCCGACCACAATACCGCCCGGCTCCTTTCTCCCGCAAAGTAAATCAAAGACGCTCCGGCCCACGAAATTGAAATTTTCATCACAACCACCTTAGAGTTTTGCCCTGGAATAACACTTGCTGTATTAACATGGTCTCGGTTGTTGTAGTCACATTTTCTCGATCTCTGTTCGTGTATTCACTTTTTTTTTTGGGGGGTTCCTTTAAAATACAGTTCTTCCATACCACTGTAAGCATCCATGAGTATAGTGAGTGATATCGAAGACATATAACTATTACTGTTAATGCTATATTCATTTAGTGTTGTTTTATATGAAGAGTCTTTTGATATTCATGCAGTTGCATTCCCTATCCTGCCCTTCGTAACCATCGATGAGTACAGTGAGTGATTTTAAGAACCATGAACGATAATGAAGACTTTGAAATATGTTGAGGAAAACATGTCGCTGCTTGTTGAGCGTTTAAGAGTCTGTTATGAAATTATGACTTTAATGTGCTTCGCTATATTCGAAATTAAAATTAAAACATGAAAGAAAAGTAGCACATACTAACGGTGAATTTTTAGTAAGGCTCCGGTCATTTTACTTCTAGCGTGCTGCTTGTGTGCTTCTTCACCGGTTCTATCCGTTTTCCTCTATTCAAGATCTAGAATTATAGATCTATGTCTCCCTTTCCCTTTTCTTCACCTAGAAAGTCTCCAGCGGTCCAGCCCCTGGGGCTCCCCCTCCCTCCACCCCCGCCGTCCACCCTAATCAGATACTCAGCCACTGCAACTTTCCCTAGTGAATTCCCCTAACTTGGTCTAACGCAATTTTAGGTCAGGGAGAACGGGGATCAGAGTTCAGACAGCAAAGAAAAACCTAAACTTGATGTTTGTTTATATATATATATATATATATATATATATATATATATATATATATATATATATATATATATATATATATATATATATATATATATATATATATATATATATATATATATATATATATATATGTAAAATACAGGCATGTTTTAACCTAAATATATTACTGGAACATATTCGTTTTGAAGATAATACACGAAAGAATCCGGAAATATTTGAGCAATTCTTTTGTCGTTGGAAATTTACTGATTTGCATATACCTGTACATAGCAGGTACATGTTTAAAAAATAGTAAAATGAATAAAGGGTACAGATAGTCAAGCAGTATACTCAGAGGTATGAAAAATGAAATTATATGCCTAATAATTGGCAATATATACATTTCCCTTGAAATAAATATATGCACAAAAGCACATACATAAATGTCACAGTTTTCCTGAAACCAGAAGAACTGCTTAAAAGTCTGATATTAATAAAAAAAAGGAAAAATTCCTTTATCTCCTCCGTTTGCTGTCGTGTAAAAACAATGAAAAGTCCTTTGTCCTAAAAAATATATATTTTCCTAGTAGAAAAAATTAAAAAAGCCTCCGTAACAGGGACTCTGACAACTGTAAACTGGAGTCGCGACTACTAAGGTCATTCCCTGATGTCCCATTCAATTGATTTACACTGAATAACAACAGAACAGATAAGAAAAATAGCCTCTTTCTCACATCATCATAAGATCACTGATAAAATTTAAAAGACAACAATTTCTGTAATAAAAGAAAAAAACAAGAAGGTTACATACCCTCTATATACGAGACTCGTTACATTTACCTTCCTTTGAAACCGGAGTCGAGCGGCGCGAGTGAGGTGCTTTTTAGAAAAATAACGGATAACAGTGGAACCGTCTGAAATTCTTTCCCAGCCCTTTTAAGACATCAAATTCACCCTGACAAAAGCCGTTAATGTGCCTAAAAGCCGGGTTAATCCAAAGATCCAGTTTATCCTAAGCCCTAAACCCATGTGCAGGTAAACTCCGCTAAAAGCGTATCCATCACTTTACCATGTCTCTAAAAACATTAAGGAGAGAGAGAGAGAGAGAGAGAGAGAGAGAGAGAGAGAGAGAGAGAGAGGGTGTTGGGGTTGGAGGGGGTTAGAACACGCATTAACGAAACTGGTCAAGCCTTTGCATTCGAGTGTGGACACAAGTATAACTTGCCTCCCACCCCTTTCCAAGCTCCTCCAACAAAGTCCTTTTCCAAGCCGATTTACGTCCCTTTTCTTTCTTTCTTTCTTCCCTTGTTTTGTTTACATTATCATTTGTGATGTTTAGGATTCAGGATGTGTGATTTTCTTGTATCGATAATAAAAAGAAAATACAACATTGATTCTCTCTGACAGTTTTTCGTCTCTCATCAAAAAATGATCTTTTTCCAGAGAAGAACAAAGTAAATCAAATAAATAGTTATTGACATTCTCTCTCTCTCTCTCTCTCTCTCTCTCTCTCTCTCTCTCTCTCTCTCTCTCTCTCTCTGCTGGCGTCTTTTGGGAATTGACGTGTGGAATCGGGTTACTTCGACCACTTACGTGCGTCCACTTGCACTAACTGAATTTCCCGCCACTTGGATTCTCTTGGTGATAATAAATACAATTCCATCCAACTATCCTCTTCTAGCCAACAGCCATATATCCCAATCATCCTTCCTCCCCCTCCTCTCCCCCAAAAGCCATTTTCCTTTAAAAGTAATCCCAGTAGCACTTCCAATCGTTTCTTAAAGAGAACAGAATGACGGTAAAACGAAAATGCAGTTGTATATGGCTTCAGATAAAGCTGTGTCCTGGAGGTCATGATGTCATTTGCTGATTACTACTTGGACGGAAGGATGGTTCAAAAGAGTAGCGTGTTTATTCCCAGAATCTCTCTCTCTCTCTCTCTCTCTCTCTCTCTCTCTCTCTCTCTCTCTCTCTCTCTCTCTCTCTC
>NC_089781.1:4529396-4551896 GCF_040412425.1 Macrobrachium rosenbergii
CGATTTAACATTCGACAATTACTGATACAGCAATCCATGCAGCATTGATACACTTTACTTGAAAAAACGTCAACAGCAATAACCATTTCACACACTTACTTTAACGTCTCATTAGCAGCACGTTCAACACTGCACACTTACAGTACACACGCGCACACTGCACCGCTCACCACTCTTCGTCTATAATTCGATAGCTTATACATACATACATACATACATACATATATACATACATATATACATATATATATATATATATATATATATATATATATATATATATATATATATATATATATATATATATATATATATATATATATATATATATATATATATATATATATATATATATATATTTATATATTTATATTTATATAATAGTTTTATGCACAAGTGAAAAATTAAAACCTGAGAAACCTAACAGGCCTTTGTCATTGTGATAAATATTACGAAAGAACATGAAATTATCTTTTTTTTCATTCTCTAGTTTTTTTGTTATTTATACATTAAGCTCAACCTAGAATATATCCTACTCTCTTTAAAGACAGCATATAAGTAAAGAACTAATGACTCCTTAGCACACATATCTCTCTCTCTCTCTCTCTCTCTCTCTCTCTCTCTCTCTCTCTCTCTCTCTCTCTCTCTCTCTCTCTCTCTCACACACACACGCATTTTCCCGAGTTCTAAAGAAAAAACATAACCTCCAAGAATTCCTTCTCAATTAAATAACTAACTTGAAAATTTTCATTTTAAAAGCACCTCAGATATTCTTCACATTTCGCCCACCCCTTTATGAAAAGAGAGAGAGAGAGAGAGAGAGAGAGAGAGAGAGAGAGAGAGAGAGAGAGAGAGAGAGAGACGTGTAAAGCTAGCGAGTCACTCCTCTACTCCACTAATTGCTCTCATCATAGAATTTGAATAACTTATGAGAACCCATTACAAGAGTTACTAAGTGGGGTTCCTGCCATCAGGTTTTTTGTAAGGTGTGTGTGTTTCCAGTTGGTTTTGTTGTTGTGCCATGGTGTGTGTGTGTGTGTGTGTGTGTGTGTGTGTGTGTGTGTGTGTGTGTGTGTGTGTGTGTGCGCGGCAGGAAAACTGAGAGATGAAGGGAGGCCTGAGAAGAGAGCCTGTGTAAGGAGGTGGGGGGCGGGGGAGGCTTCTTAGTAGTAAGTGAAAAAAATTAACAGAAGATAAGACAAAGGTATAATACAGAGGATGACGAATTAAGTGAATATGCTGAGAAATGTTGCAACGTGCTTTAAGCAAACACAAAAATTTATACAACCAATAAAAATGTGGCTTTCACAAGAGAATTGGTAAGATTTATCAAGTTTGATTGCCATCATAATTTCATAATAATATTTTCATAATAATAATGAGTATTGTCTATACTAAGGCGACAGTATGTAACTACAGAATTTTGTTTCGAACATCAAGCGCATCTACCAGTGAAGTCTACGAAAGTTGTGCTCGTATTCTTCTATATTAGAAGAACCCGATTCATTGTCATGTTATGCCGCGTGATTACACTAATAATTGTTCACTTACATATATACGACCTGGAACGGAATCACTTACAACTTTTTCACAAAGGAGCAATTATTGTAACGGCCATCATGTGTTCTTGCATAACGCACTGCCTGTGCGTGCTGAAGGAAAACCAAATTTATATTGAATCTTACTTCTCGTGCAAGTTTTGATGAGAACATTAAGCTTTCGCTTTCTACAACGCAGCACCCTCGAATTACAACCCGAGATCCTCTTCAGTATTACACTGTGCTCAGTTTCTTGCAGGAAAATAATCACACAACCAGTAGTTTGTAGCAGAAGACACGTTTTTTAATCAAAAATAAAACAGGAGTTGCATTAAGGACAATGCTTTGTGTAACTTACTGTATCATGCATACATAAGTTACCATGTAGCTCATCCCAGCCATTTGATCTACACAACAAATTAAAGCCTGTCACAAACAAACATTATTATTATTATTATTATTATTATTATTATTATATAATTTTTTTGCGAAAAGGTAAACCGTAATGAAATTGTAAAAGGAGTCCCACATTAAAGAAATAAGATAACGGTAATTGACAATATTATACCTAAGTATGTACATTTAACTACAGTATCGAAAATGAATAAAAATATAAATAAATGAAACCTAAAAGATGCAAGAAAGAACAGTATCGGATTAAGTCCTCAAAAGAGAGGACCTAACCCATGGTTGTGAAAGGCCGGTTATTTAGAGGGCTGTATTGCACCCGAGGGTTCTAGAACATTGGTTAAATGGCAACATCCACCGTAAGGCAACTAAGGTCATAGTCGTAACTAAGATATCTAATCCAGGATCTACACACAGCAGTAAAGATATTTCAGTCCTTAAGCAAAACATATCTTAAAATGAGATAGAGAGAGCACCAACTACCCACTATTCCCATTGTGGGCACCCTGGCTAAGACGTGCAGCGCTCAGCTAACGTTAGCCAAGTCCTTGGATTGTTCCTTGCCTACTGTCCACTAGTACACCCAACTGTAAATGGGTACCAGCGACTGCTTGGGTCAAGAAATGGGGCGAGGAGCTAGCAACTTAATCCCTGAAGATCAGTCGAGAAACAGGAAGGCTTTCTGGTGCCACCCTCTTTTTAGGGGGTAAAGCGTACGGTAGAGAGAAAGAGAAATTGTATATATGTACATATATATATATATATATATATTATATATCTATATATATATATATATATATATATATATATATATATATATATATATATATATATATATATATATATATATATATATATATATATATATATATATGAATGTATGTGTGTGCGCGTAATCCACCACCCGTATAAAAGTATGTTGCATACAAATGTATATTGTATGTTCATGCATGAACCCTTATTCAATTAAAACTCTCTCTCTCTCTCTCTCTCTCTCTCTCTCTCTCTCTCTCTCTCTCTCTCTCTCTCTGTGACACACGCACAAATACATTTACTAAGTAAACATCGAGGGCAGCCAAGTCAGCAGATGGGAGTGTGTGAAGGGCGGCTAGAGACTGATTGTATTCGCTAACAACTTCCATTAATGCTTAAAACATTCGTGCTTCTGCGGCCAATCGCATTAGGACCACATCACCTCCCCCTTCCCATAACCCCCCTCCCCCTCTTCTTTCCTCTCTCTTTCTTCTAGCACGCTAAATTGTTCTTTATTTTTTTTTCTAAAGGTCTCCCATTTTTTTTTTCTTATGAAAGGGGGAAGGAGAGGCGGCGCTGCTCTAAGGTCCCTTTATTAAATGTGGATTTATTTTCATTAAATTCTCCGGCAATTTAAACTATTCCAGTTTCGGTATGGAGAGGAAGTGTGTCTATAATAGAAATCTCATGTCAGTATACATACGTGTGTGTGTATATATGTGCAAGTGTGCGTGCGTGCGTGCGTGCGTGCGTGAGTGAGTGAGCCAATACAACTAATGGACGTACGAGATGGCCTGCAACCCGAGACCCGCCGACCTCCCACTAAAGCTCGTCTCCTTCCCACAATGCTTCCTTCGCCGGTCTTATCCTATCTGGGACTGAGAGTCGGCCCTTCCTGCACACCCCGCACGGGGCGGTGTGTCCCCCTATTCATGGGCATCATAGGGATGACTGGAAGTGCCCTTAAAAGAGGAGATAAGTGTCACAATAGTGAGAGATCGAGCCTTCGGCCCCTAGTGTGAAGTGAACGAGCTGTTATGGCGATGTTAGAGGGGGTTTGGTACGTAGGGGATGGCTAGGGAGGACGGGATAGCGCGAGTGCTGGTGATGGCGGGTCGTCCAGCAGCCAGCCAGCCACTCACTCTCTTACCGTAAGTGCCTCCCGTGCCCGCCAATTTGCTGTAATCGGTGCCGGCCGCTGAGCAGGGTCCATCAGTGGTAGCAGGAGCAGAGAAAGCAGCAGCAGCAACAGCAGGAGGCAGGCAGGCAAGGGATAAGGATGGGAAGGAAGAGGAAGGGAGGGGAGGGGAGGGGATGGCGTAGCCTGTAGTCCATCAGCAGAGAGAATAATGGCTAACACGGCATAGTACCAAGAGAATGGCCCCAGTGGCAGACTGGAACACAGGTTGATGGAATGCACTTGCTGGCAAAGTGAGAGTGAGAGCGGGGAGGGGACAGGGAGTAGGTTTGTGTGTGGATGTGTTATCTTGCAGGATCAACATGGCAATATGCATTAGGAAAGGATCCAATATTCACGACGCAAAAAACAAAATAAATAGGCAATGTCTGACACTCGACGCAGGATACAAGTAATTTTCAAGATTTGTAAATAAGCTGCGAGAAAATATCGCATTCATTTTCTCATCATTTTTATCATTTGTAATTAACCTCACGGTGGACATGATTTTATGTAAAGTATTCTCATTTCTCAGACAATTTTTAATTATATGAAAGATCTTCAAAATATTAATTAATCTTAATTAAAGTTGTTATTTCTTTAAAAAGGCTACATAATCATTTTCATATGTATCAAGTTAATTCTCTCTCCCTCTCTCTTTCTTTCCCTATTTTTTTTTTTTTTTTGCAGGAATCCATATTATATTCTTCCTCCCCCTCCCCTCTCCTACCTTCTTAAGGCCGAGGGATGCCCATGACTGAACCGCTTTCCATTATCTCCTCCATTAGAGTACCTTCTCCATTATAATCATCCCCATTAGTGTTACCCTCCATTTCCTTCCTCTCTCTCTCTCTCTCTCTCTCTCTCTCTCTCTCTCTCTCTCTCTCTCTCTCTCACACACACACACACACACACACACACAAGATCATGATCATCTTAGTTCGTCCTGTTGGATATGTTATGTCCTTCATATTCATTTTTCTTTATTAAAAATCAGATCCACTTTTACACTTCCCGTCTACATATTCAGCGTAACGCACGCTCCACATTCACCATAACAACTTATGATCGATCCTAACAAAAGGCCAAAGACTTATGTATGTTCACTCGTTCGCTTTTGTTTAGGCTGGCCGTATGCCAGAGCGGGCTCTTGTTGTTGGAGCAGCCCGTGTTGCAATATGTTTTACTTTGGCCAGTCTTGACTTACTCCTTACGGCCAGTTTCATAAATAAAAGAAGGCCTTTCTGATACAATCAATTACATTCTACCCTAACTCCCTGCATCCCTTACTGTTTGCCGTTTCTCTTTTTCCTCTTCTACTCCCTGCCAACCTCTTTCACATTAAAACCTCGCACAGTCTCTTCTCTTCTCTTCTCCCTTCCCTTCTCCCCCCTCCCCCCTCTAGCTGGCCCCCCTTAAGATCGTAGCGTCACAGATTCCATCAAGCGGGAAGAAAGTGTTAACTCAGGCATGAAGGCAAGCACCACTGAAAGCAATGGTCTTAGGAGGGGGGGAGGGGGCCCAAGTGAGAAAAGGAATAGAGCCAGACCTAAGAAACACTGAGCGGAGAGGTCATACTCCTACGCCTAACCCCCAACCACCTAACCCCCCCAAACCCCACCTATTTTTTCACCCGTTTGCAAAACTGGGTAGCATATTCCAAAATTTATCTTAAAAAATTATATTATTGGAGGTAATTAATTACGATAAATATCTAACATTTTAAGCCGTAGGTCTACGTGACATATCTGTACTGACGAGAATTACCGCAAAAATCATCACACATGCACATTATTGCATATTAAAAACTATATTGGCAAAAGTACGCTTTCATGTTTGCATGCATGCAAGTATCATATGAATGTACGGTAGGTGTGTGTGTGTGTATATATATATATATATATATATATATATATATATATATATATATATATATATATATATATATGTATATGTATGTATGTATGTATATATATATATATATATATATATATATATATATATATATATATATATATATATATATATATATATATATATATATATACACACACACACATATATATATCACTGAACACATCAATCACTAACTAAAACACTCGTAAAAGGACAAGAAATCGCTTTTTTTATTATATGAATCATATACCATAAGTTTAGAGTTTTAAATGTTGACAGGTATTTTTAAACTTTGTGGACCAAATTCACTTGAAATAATAATAACAAAAGGAAGTTTGCGCTTACCGAATAAACGTTATATAAAAACTAGCTGGTGATGGCATTAGTGTTGAACTGCTTATGATAAATAGATTCTTTTAGATTAAATAACAACAGCCGCAGTAATAATAATAATAATAATAATAATAATAATAATAATAATAATAATAATAATAATAATAATAATAATAATAATAATAAAAGTATTATTATTATTAAAATAATAGAAGTAGAAATTGTTAAGAAGTGCGAGCGTAGGAACAAAAGAAATGAGACGAATCTACAAGCCAACCACTGCAACTGAGACATCGTTCTTGACATGCAATTGCCATAATGGTCTGCAACGACTTTGATGGTAGGCTAAGAAAGGCGTTCTGGTTCAGCTTCAAATAAAATGTCCAAAATTATCTCCAATTTCAGTGAGAAAACAAAATCCTTAATTAACTTTGTAATCAGCTTTTGCATCACCATAAAGGAAGAGGGTGCGAGTCATTTTTAAGAAACTTTTTTTTTTAAAGACATTTTGAGATTTTAGACTTGGCATTGCTGAGACAAGCCACGAAATCGTTTTCAAGCCCTTTGGGCAAAACTATGGGGAAAGAGCAGTTAGCAACTTCGAAACAAAGGCGTGAAAAAGATCATGACAAATAGAAGTAATGGAAAAATTAATTAAATGAGGAGAGTGAAATAACTCTTGATTACAGACCAACAGTCCTTCCACTCTAAAAGACCGAAAGTTCTCCCAGTCTTACAGACCTACAGCCTAAGAGCAATTAAGAAGAAACTGTCGCTTGTTGAGTTAGTGCAAAACAACGTGGGGGCGGCGTAGAACAAAAAGATAATTGGATCCAGCTAAAACACTTTGATATATGAAGGACTTGGCACTCGATGGCCTCCCCTCCTCCTCCTCCTCCTCCTCCTCCCCCACACCCCCTTCTCTCTCTTAATTCACGCTTGACACCTATAAAGCTGTGCGAAATGAGATTCTCTTATTGATGTGAAAGAATGCAATTGCACACGGCTGTGATCTACGATGGAGATGACGTTAGTGGAGATAATTATCATTCTCGTCACCATTATTATTATTATTATTATTATTATTATTATTATTATTATTATTATTATTATTATTATTATTGTCACCATCGCAGTTATGTTGTAGTAATACAGATAAAACGAAAAATAGCCTAACTAGAGGGATCAGTTATAATGCACTGGTTTGATGTCCGCCGCTCGTCCTTCCCCCCTTTCCCTTCCATACAACCAAATGCAGGCAAACAACTAGCAAGCAGCCAAGTGAGAAGGGGGGTTAAGGAAAGACGGGAGGGAGGAATGGAAGGAGGGTTTCTTGGGCATGGAAACGAAAGTAATGAGTCCAACAGTTGAGAAATGACCAACTTGGAGAGTGGAGTTGAAGCCATCCTGTCAGCATATATCGCCAGCCCGACCACACCAAATAACAAGATGCAGTGAAGTGTTTGTGTTTTGGGGAAGGGGTTTAGGGGAGGGGAGCAGAAAGAAGGGCGCAGAGAGAGAGAGAGAGAGAGAGAGAGAGAGAGAGAGAGAGAGAGAGAGAGAGAGAGAGAGTTTGTCATTATGTCTTGATTGTATTTTTATTATACGACATTTTCCAAGAGCCTCTGACAGCCAGTGAGAAAATAACTATTCGGTAAGAATATATATGTTCGTATGTCGGACTGTCTGTGAGCATATGGAGTGATAAGAAAGTATTGGAATATAACCTAAATGGGATGATAGAGGTCATACATTAAAGGACGTGAATAAACTGTGCTTTTAGGAAGCGCTTGTAGTTTATCAATGCAAATAACACCAGCCGAGAACGTATTTTGTTCACAAAAATGGAACAGAGAAGAAAACCCTGAAAAGATGGAGAATTTACGCTTGACTGAGTAAGATTTCTTTCTGCCTTTACGTATCTTCGTCTTCTTATTCACCTAGTTTTTTCCTTTTTTTTTTTTTTTTTGCCCTTTCCCATATGCTATATAGGGTGATGCTCTCTCTTTCTTTTTAATGTATACTAAAGTGCCTGGTCGTCCTTCCAGAAGCAATCATTGCCCCCTTTTTTTCCACGTTGCCTCTTGTAAAGCTGTGTGTGTGTGTGTGTGTGTGTGTGTGTGTGTGTGTGTGAGAGAGAGAGAGAGAGAGAGAGAGAGAGAGAGAGAGAGAGAGAGAGAATCCTCTCTCTCGGCAAGGCCCACTCAAATGTGGAGGAGCTACAAAAACACATCGCTTTTGGAGGAGCATTGGAAAGGAACGGTGGATGGATGAGGGTAGTAGACATACAGAGTCGAAGAGAGAAAGGAAGGGAGGGAGGGAGGGAGGGAAATTTTGAAGGGAGCCACGGTGTATATAAATCTTACATGGCGTCGGCCGTACACTGACCATCACATAGAAACAGAACGTCACTATTTTTGTGGCCCAGATATTCGCTTCATATGCAAATCTCTCAGCGTGAAAAATATCTCGCGTCCATCCAATACCCCAGGCCGGCCTTTTCAATAAGCTGGGAGCATGAAGCGGTAATCCAAGCGAGAGAGAGAGAGAGAGAGAGAGAGAGAGAGAGAGAGAGAGAGAGCCAGCTCCCCCTTTCTTCCCGTCTACTAGAACGGCACTCTTCCCTAGTCTTCCCGAAATCTCCTTCGTTGTGTTCAATCCAAAGTCGCTAGTTAAAATGTATTGGATAATCCGCCAGCTCTTGGGATGCTTGAGATGCATTGTATTCCATCTTCTATAAAAGTTTTTCAATTGAAAGGATAAGTTCATCAATGCCACGAAAAATGGGAACTTAGGCACACTGCCCGAATGGGCAATAGGCGGCGATACTATAATGCAGAGCTTTGCATCGTCGTCGTCGTTAACTGTTTGGCTCAGTCATTTATTGAGAGGTTAAGCGGATGTCAAGAAATTCAGTGGATCCTTCGAGATTA
Organism: Macrobrachium rosenbergii; assembly: GCF_040412425.1. Classification (NCBI taxonomy): domain Eukaryota; kingdom Metazoa; phylum Arthropoda; class Malacostraca; order Decapoda; family Palaemonidae; genus Macrobrachium; species Macrobrachium rosenbergii. The sequence continues at coordinate 4,538,435 of NC_089781.1, forward strand.
TTCATTAATTGTCCTAAATCGCACCTTGGATTTAGGGCAGGCGCAACGACGATTTATTTTTTCAGCAAAATAATTGCCGTCAAATACAACTAAGGTTCCTACCGGTAATTCTACAAACAATGCAGAAATACTAGCAACACCTGTCGACCAGTTTTGACACAAGTACGGCAACCGTGCTTTCCGGCGTAAAACATGAAATTTTTGGCTTCTGAATAAACATTTAGCGCCGTATTGCCTGTTAATACATATTTCCGCTGACCCCGGACCGTTTTCTCTTAATTGTTTTTTGTGGGACGGGAGGGAGGGGGGATTTATTTCTTTACCTTTTTTTATTTCCTTTTTGCTCAGGTCGTGTGAGAATAATGCGACAATAGCCTCGTCGAAAAGGTTTCTCCCACACTTCTCTCATTGGTTGTTTGTTTGTTTGTTTTCTCCGAAGTTCTCTTTTCTTCCTGCCAGCACCCATCATCATCATCATCATCATCATCATCATCAACACCGTCATCTTTTCCTTTTCTTCTCCTCTCATCCTTCACCTCCCCCTTCCACCACCATCATCATCGCCGCCAGCACCATCTCCGTCCTCCTCTCATTTTGCGGAGTGAGGAATTGCTTTCTGCTTTGATGCTGTGGGTAAACGCTGAGTGTCAGTTAAGTGGAGATGTGTGACTTAGGGTGATCATAAAACCTGTATTTTTCCCGCACGCCATCTCCACGCCCACGCAATCCTACTACTCCTGCTCCACCCCTTCACCCAATCCCACTCGCCATCTTCCATCCCCCGCCCGCTCCTCACACGACGCCTGTTGTTCATGAACCTTGAAGACACGTCAATGGTTCTGTCGCCCTTCAAAAACATTTGTCATGTGTTTCTCCAAAGCCCTGCCCGCTTTTAAATGGCTTTGCTTTTAAAAAAAATATATATATATTTTTTGGTCCCGACCTTCCAATAATCGTTACTTGGGAGTTTTGAACTTCGTGACTCTATGCAATTGTGCTTTATATGGTTTTTTTTCCCGCAGTTCGAGGTTTTTTCTTAAAGAATTCCTTAAAAAAATTCATTTCAGTCTCCTCGAAAGAAAGTTTCAACGCGAGGTTAGCCACCCTAACAATTATTTGAACTGTATCATTTAAAATATTTTGTTTCAAAACATTTCAAAGCCTAAATGGATTTTTTAACATTCAAATCTGAATGAAACTCGATTTATACAAGTGGAAAGAAAAAAATACATATATGGACGGATGCGGCGTATACTCAGCGCCAGAATCCTATAAACTGAAAAATGTTTGGGCCAAACACGAAAGTGAACTAGTATGGAAAGCTGTGAACTACTCACCGGAACACAGACGTGACGCATTGTAGCTACACACAGCCACAGAAACGTTGACAAACCCGCGAAAGCAACTTACTGCCACAACCCCCAACCCCACCCCCACCAAACACACACACACACACACACATACACACACATACACAGAGTCGCTCAAACACACACACACAAAATTCTGCGACCCCCTACGAACTCCCGACGAATCGTGAAGCATGATGGAGGAAGGGGAGGGGGAGGAGATAGAGCAAGGGCATGGGGAAGTACACCATGATGCATTTGAAGGAGGGGGGAGTCTCTCTCTCTCTCTCTCTCTCTCTCTCTCTCTCTCTCTCTCTCTCTCTCTCTCTCTCTCCGCTCAACACCTTAGACCGGCGATGTTCCACACAGTGGCAAAGTGGAGGTGTGAGCTCTTTAGTCAAACTAACCTTCCCCAAACAGGTTTATTATGTGCCATTCCGCTTCGGACCCAAACATCCTCCTCCCTTTGCGCCTTGCCCTCTGGCCCGTCCCCCCTACAATCCATCCCATGGAATCCCTCTTCCGCCCTTCGTTCCATGGTCTCCATTCCACCAACCCCATCACCCGCCCCCTTCCAATGGCACCCTTGTTTCCAAACTTCCAAATGGAATACACTAGGCAAGAGGCTTCACATCAACTTAGAAATGTTCATGCAGGATTTGTCCAATGATAAAGATATATAGGCATGTGTGAAGAACTTTTCCAAACTTCTCGTTTTCGTTTATCAAACATGACTGGTACATATAAGAAATAGATGAACCGTATTTGAGCAGAATGGTCTATAATATATATATATATATATATATATATATATATATATATATATATATATATATATATGTGTGTGTGTTGTGTGTGTGTGTATGTATACTTTAGTCATTTCCCCAGATGCGGGTAATGTATTACATGCAGGTCTCTCTCTCTCTCTCTCTCTCTCTCTCTCTCTCTCTCTCTCTCTCTCTCTGTTTTGTTCCGATTCTGATGAACACAATTCTTCACAGGTCACTTGCCGAGGCAGAAGTTTCAAGTTAGGAAGATGCCTCATTTCTCCGCGGTTACCATGTCACTTTGGAAACCGAAAAGAAATGAACGTTAAGATGTGGCCTGCATTTCACACTCTGGGGCTTAAACTGCAAGTAACTACCATAACGTTGACATAAACTGCCATAACAGCGTCGACTGCCATAAATGTGGAAAACTCACCTTTCGGAGGCAACAGACTCGGATTCGGCTTCACGACTCTCTCTCTCTCTCTCTCTCTCTCTCTCTCTCTCTCTCTCTCTCTCTCTCTCTCTCTCTGATGCTGCTGTTGAAATACACGGAGAAAACGAAAGTGAGGCAAACGAAAAGGTTAAAAAGGTGTTAGTTTTCCCAACTATTCCATTTCAATTTCGTTGACCCAAAATAAGATCCTTTTCGATTTCCTCTCTCTCTCTCTCTCTCTCTCTCTCTCTCTCTCTCTCTCTCTCTCTCTCTCTCTCTCTCTCTCTCTCGTAGCAGATCTCACAAGCTATTGGTCTTCCTCGTCACGCATTCTATTTCCCTTCACATGCCCCTTTTAACGAAGCTCTGTCTTTCATTTTTTTCCTTGATTTGCGGACGAAATTATAGTTCTCTTCTCCAATGTATTCATTTATTTATGAAGTTGCCCATTTGCAATTATTCATTTTCACGAATATTTAAATGTTCGTTTTAATAACATGGATAATAATAAACCATTTAATAAAATGGATAAAATTCCCTCATAATATGAAGTCAGTTGGTAATGGTGCAACTTCCGTAAATTTTTAAAATCCTGTTGTCATATTAAATGGAATCAATTAATAGTTTCTTCAGGTTTTACGCCAAGAGATTTTTCCCTCGTCCGCATTTCTAATCTCATTCCCATTGACGTGAGCCCTTGCTTTTTTCCATTAATTCAATGTCGTTTTTACAGCCTTAATCTCATTATATTATGGGCCCCTTCACCGTCGAAATTCTCACGGTCATCGCTTTATATATACATTACATTGGCCCTCTCCCTTTCTTCTCTTTGTGCCTATTCTTTCTCTCTCTCTCTCTCTCTCTCTCTCTCTCTCTCTCTCTCTCTCTCTCTCTCTCTCTCTCTCTCTCTCTCTCTCCACTCACCCATTCCCACTCCCCATTCTGCCTTCCCCACTGCATCCAACTGGATCCACTCCCATGACACCTATAATCAGCCCCCTCCCCTCCCCTCCCCTTCCGCCCGCACAAATAAACAAACGAACAATACGGAGGAAAGAGAAGGACGGGGGGTGGTTACTCTAGGGATAAGGGGTACGTTGTTCTAAGGGGAATGGAGAGGACGGGAGGCGATGCATTTAGTTATCCTCTACTGAAGGTGTTACCCCGGTCTCCTCCCCTAACCCCCATCACCAGTATACCCACCTCTGATCCACACACACACATACAGGCATATATATATGTGTGTGTGTGTGTGTGTCCCTGGCCCCACCATCAAGGTCCCCAAACCCCAATTATTACCAGGTTCACAATAGGCTGAAAACAGGGCTACCCGAGTGTTCGCCTGTAGTGTAGGAGGAAGCGGAGGGGTGCACTGGAAAACGGGGAAGTTAATTGATAGGCACTGCAGAATTACATAATAATACCAGCTGCTGTCATAGTCTGTGCATTTCAAACTCCATTCCCCTCCCCCACCTTTTAATTATTAATTTTCTTCCTCTGCCTGAGAAGCAGGAGCCCGTGCTGGAACACGACGAGCTTAATTTAGTAACAACAGCATTTTATCTCGTATCTGTATGATGCTGCTTTACCGTCAGTAGGCATTTAGTAATTGACCTGTCTGTTTACTGTCTCGTCCTTAATATGTCCGTCTGTCCGCTAAGGTTAACTTCAAAAAGATTTTAAAGCAGCTTAATTTAATATCCTTGAAGATAAACACTTCAGGCTTTATATAATTCACCTATGGGTGATGGGAATTCAACATTTTTTATGGTGGGTCCAAGATTCAGGGCCAGGATCATGTCTAGAATTTGAAGTTGAAAAGTCGCCCATACCCAACTCCACCAGTAGAGCCGATGGGAAGAATGAGGTCAAGGTAGTACTTGCAGGTCATAGGTCATACTTAGGTGGTCAAATGTTCAAATGAAAACGCCAACGCTGCATTGGAGGCTCTGTTTCTTCAACACATTATGAGCCAGTCAGAGACCTGGCAGTTCTGTAGCTTCTAAATTATATTTTTTCATGGTCCTTATAATTGACCCATAGTGCCTCGTCTGTGAAGTCAGTTGCATGTGATCGAATGTTGATACTCGCCTTCCATTTGTTTCCTTATCGTATATTGAAAGAGAAACAAAAAAAGAGGATAGAACCAAGAAACACTTTTTCCAAGTAAATGGAAATTTATTGTTATTTACAGTGATAATTTATAAAAAAAAATCTATCGTTGTTGTGGATGTTGTAAAATTAAATATCGTGTATATATATATATATATATATATATATATATATATATATATATATATATATATATATATATATATATATATATATATATATATAGATATATATATATATATATATATATAGATATAAATACATATATATATATAAATATATATATATATATATATATATATATATATATATATATATATATATATATATATATATATATATATATATATATATATATTACATCAAGGAGGGACAAAGATATAGTAGTACATAAACATAGGTAAGACATAAAACATTACATTTAAGAGTTCACAAATACACTACAGTACTAGAGAGAGAGAGAGAGAGAGAGAGAGAGAGAGAGAGAGAGAGAGAGAGAGAGAGAGAGAGACTGGAGACACGGGAGGCCAAAAGTGAACAGGAGAGCAAAAGGGAGGGGCGAAGGTAAGGAGGAGTAGGGTCCGGTTGAAAGTCAATAGAAAATATATGAAAATTCAACGGTGGAAAATTAAATGGGGTAGTTGAAGGCTACAGGCTGAAGGGGGTGGTGGGGAAGTAGGCTGTGTGAGAGAGAGAGAGAGAGAGAGAGAGAGAGAGAGAGAGAGAGAGAGAGAGAGGTTTCTAAATTTGTTGGAGGGCCATGAGAATAAAAGTGAGAAGTAAAAGGAAAAGCAATTGGTTGGATATGAAGAGCTTGAAAACCTGTGCGCAAAAAAAGCAATATTAAATTTGAGAAAGCTAGTTGGAAGAGGCTAGCGGATTATATCGAAGAATATTCGCGTTGTCATTCAGTCGTTAAAGAATAAAAAAGATAATTATATCCAGTAAGGTAAAAATAACAGAAAATGTCCCACAACTCTTAAAAAAAGCTAAACTCAGGAGGGCAACTAAATTCTAAAGTGATCTAAATACGACAACAAAATAATCTACGAGGAAATTTATAGCTGAGAGCAACTAACTAACTATGCGAGAAACGGAGAGAAAAGGTAAAAAGGAAGGAAGAAGGAAGGAAACAGGAGAGAAGGGGAAAATCCCCAAGTGACCTCCGTGTTCCTGCAATATTCCGAAATCTGGAGAGAGAGAGAGAGAGAGAGAGAGAGAGAGAGAGAGAGAGAGAGAGAGAGAGAATGCTTCCTGACTCAAAGAGGAGACTTCCTTTCGGTTTTGGGCAGGGTATTTCGAGGAAGAACAGCGTACCTACTGCAAACCCATTCTTTTATATGAGAGAGAGAGAGAGAGAGAGAGAGAGAGAGAGAGATGATATTAAGTATTTCATAATCTGTTGATTATGAAATAGCCTTCCTAAGGGAGGCGAGAGAACATTAAATAGAATCAGTAATATTGTGTGTTCCTAATAACTGTCTCGTCACTTCTGACTCTTACAAGGCAATTAGAATTCAAGAGTATATTCTCATTAAATACAGACTTGTGACGTATGAGCGTGATCCGTCATTGTAATTAATGATTTGTAATTTCCAAGAAAGAGAGAGATGTATGTTGACTTCGCATAATAAGGCAAGGGCAATTAGTTCATCTCCAATAAATTAACCTTTAGAGGAAAGTCTTTAGACGTTGCGTTGCATATGGAAGTACAAAGAAAAAAAAGTAAACGTCCTAACTGGATGAAGAACTCTCTTTCTCTCTGTGTTTCGTCTACATTGAAGTCCTATATAGATCAAGTGGGCGAGAGGGGTAAAGAGGAAAGAAGAGGAAGGCGATCCAATTCTCTAACCATCGGGGGCCAATTCTGATCATATGGAAGCCTGAGCGCGCATAAGTGGAGTCGGATCCTCTATTGGCGGCCATATTGTTTTGCCTTTTATTGTAATTGGATTGGTCCGAAGCTTTATATTCTGGGGCCAATACTGCGGTGAAGGGCTGGATGGCTAGCCCAAGGGGGCCTCCCCCCCTCTTCACCCCCAAAAGGCTTTGTCTCATGATGAAGAATTGTGCCGGGCTTTCAAATCAACTGTAATGGCCATGGAAGCTCTGCACTCTTCTTTTTTCCTCCCTCCTCCACTTTTTTTTTATTCTTTTTAATATGATTGGCTCTTGGGGATGATGATTTTGATTGGCCTGGGATGAGAAGTTGGTGTGTGTGTGTGTGTGTGTGTGTGTGTGTGTGTGTGTGTGTGTGTGTGAGAGAGAGAGAGAGAGAGAGAGAGAGAGAGAGAGAGAGAGTGGTGCAACGTGCGTGTGCGTGTGTAGGTGCATGTGATGATGAGTCGCGTTTTATTAATGCAAATAGGATTATCGTGGTTTTCCCTACTTTAGGGAATACAAGATTATTACTTTTCAATGACTGTCCGAGTCTTCCAAATATTGGATGACGCTCAACTTCGACTTGCTTGCTCGACTCGGTGTTCGGAGAGAGAGAGAGAGAGAGAGAGAGAGAGAGAGAGAGAGAGAGAGAGAATCTTTTCTCCGTTTCTCAGTATTTTTCATAATTTTTCATCCTCGACATCAAAATGTTTCCGTCCGGAGGAGTCACTTTCCCTTCCATGCGACACATCTCAACGCGGATCGAAACGCTGTGACCTATTTCAATCTCTCACGTGAACCTGAGAACGAATTTCCCAAAATCTAATCACACTAATATGAATCCTGCCCGATGCTACAACGAAAACATGAAATATGATAATAATAGTAATGGAAACGTGAAACATAATAATATCTCCGTCCGTTACTTGACATATTAAGAGAAGAATGAGACAAGATGGAACTCTGGAAAAAAAGTAGTTGGTATCACTGCGGCACCACCGACCACAGAGCGATCTTCAATTACTCAATTAATAAATGGTTCTAATGATGATTACGGAACCAGATTAATTTTGGTGAATCCCAAGACGGCTTGATAAAAATATCAAGGAAAGAATGGGAGGGAAGAAGAAAAGGGACCATTGTTGGGGAGACATGATTCTAATTTTATAAAAAAAAAAAAAAAAAAAAACTGTCTTTTAATCAACTTAAAAGGTGCCTTTGCACGGATCCAATTCAATCAATTGATCAACATCATTGCAGAGGAAAAAATAAAGGATTTCTATATTGAAGCTTCCTTCTTAATGCATACTTACGTACAACCACGAAATTATTTATATGAATAAATTCCTGGGAAAAGGAGACATAACTATATACAAATCGCATCTGTATAAAAAAAAAAAAAAAACGAAAACCCCACTCTTTATCCAGCACCTGGTTCACGCCGAGAGAAATCCAGGTGCGTTTTTCGATTCAACAACACAATACAACAAAACGATTATTGGGTCTTGTCAAGAATATCTTATTACATGGTACATTACGCGGTGAAAAATATGCTTCTTTGCGTGTCTGGCCTTCCAAAGCCCCAACCTTACGACGGAACCTTACAGTATATGGGGATTAACGGACATATATGTACAAATACATTGACGTACTTCGTAATTACAGTAATGTACATGTTACGTACACTGCGTCTGTATTTTCATTATTTCGGGATATACAAAGTAAACGGCCTAAGTAAACACGTCCAAGTCTGTTGGTTTTGTAACAATAATGGAAACAAAGAATTGGCTTAAAAACTGGGAAAATATTGGGAGCAGAAGTCATCGATGAAAGTTTGTCTAAAAAGAATTTAGTTACCCATTAAAAAATTTACAAAGTCCAGTACACTTTACCGGGATAGTGAAAAAAAAAGTAATGAAAATGAGATAAAATGAATGCAAATTTCTGGAACTGTCGAATAACAACTGATGATGGTTATATGAGACGTATAAAAAGGAGGTGGTAGCAAACGCGGAAAAGAAGTTAAATGATGCTTATGTAGTAATGCACCGACTCCAATAAAATCACATTAAATCTCTACTTTTAAAAACACTGGCTTCATATCTTCAATTGTTAATCGTTCTCCCCCTCTCCGGACACCGGGTTGTACTCTCTCTCTTTCTCCCTCTCTCATTACCAAAGACCACCCCTATTCCTTAACAAATTCGACGCACCTGATCGGGATTCGATAGTGAATGCGAGAGATCGTGTATGCTGTTCGCAGTGTTGCCAGAACCCGATGTCATCGAGTCCATTGGAGATTGCTATGGCCGTAGAATGGACTTCAGCAGAGGAAATCCGAAAGGCATCACACGGCGTTTAAGACAGTTGAGGCTGAAATTAAGGAAGATATTGCGGTCCTTTATGTGAGATCGTTCGCAAGGGCCAAGTGGGTCATTTTGGATAATATTGTTGTTCAGAAACAAACAGTAGTTACGGTCGTATATGAATATATATGCGTGGTATACAGTTTTATGAGAATCTCACTCTCTCTCTCTTCCTCCGTCATATTTCAAAATAACATTCTCTGCAGAAAATGAAGACGAGAGGCAAACGTATGGCATAATTTAAGATGACGTCAACACAATGTTGTTTAAATATAGCCTAGGAGGAACAAACATCACGTAAAACTAGTTATCTGATAGAACATCCTCCATCCACGTCTTGACACTCATAACAAACATGAGGTAGAGGGGCTTGTAGGACCCACAAGAGGCCATTACGTTAACAACTGCAATAGAAATTACATGGCCGAGATAAGGCAATTAGACGCACCATCATTTCGTATTGCATGGTCCACACGACATCCACACAATGACCACGAACTTCCTCCGACGATCCTCCTCCTCCTCCTCCTCCTCCTCCTACCTCTCCACCGCACTTCTTCCTCCTCAATTTCCAAACCTCCTAATAATCCTCTAATGACCAAAGAGGGTTTAGGAATGGAGGAAGGTTGGCGGGGGTGGGGGAGGGAGGGAGAGAGGGATAGATGACATTTCTGCAGTGGGCAATGAATATCAATTACATTGCACCATTGGCAGCCGTGAGATGCTGTTGCCTTTAATGCTGTTGGCAACATCAAGTAATTACTCCTTTCACGAGTCCCATGCTCCAGCTTGCAGGAACCCCCAAGGACCGCTGGCAAAGGACGCAACACCTCCGTCTTGCATCGGCCACGGATATTGAGTTTTGCTCCGTAAGGCACCAATTAAATATAATTATTAACCACAGACTATTGTACCGATACATGTATATCGAAAATGAAATCTGATCAATCCGCCGTGAATTACTGCTCTTAACCACCTCGTGGAATCAGCGATAAATTTCGTTTAATTACACCCATTCCACGGAGCTTATAATATCCATTCGATAAAATCACTGGGTTATTGCACTTTTTTTTTCTTTTGCAAGGAATTACTTGCAGTATTTCAGATGGCACAACTATCTGTGCGAGGCATTTCGCTTTTTCCCGTCTTGCCTTCATAGTTTTATTTGTAACTGTTTATTTTGATGTTCTCGCAAATATTTTCTGTATTTTTATTCATCAGCTATCTTGTTTAAATGCTTTTTCTTCCTTTCCGCCTCGGCGCATATTTCTTTATGCTATATTTCAGTTTCTTTACGCATTTCTGTCTTTTTTCATGTATTTCGACTGTAACTTTTTTTTTTCAAAAAGTGTCTTACACAGAGACGAATTGACAGGGTGCAGGCGGGTAGTCAATGTCAGACTAAATGCTGCACCCATCAATGTCAGACTAAATGCTGCACCCAATGTCAGACTAAATGCTGCATCCAGTCAATGTCAGACTAAATGCTGCACCCAGTCAATGTCAGACTAAATAAGTCAAGGCAAAGCAAAGCCTCTGGTGATTTCATTAACAGCCTTCGCTCAGCCTGTTGAGGAGTAATTATGAGTTGTCAGGAAGTAGTTGCGACGCCTCTCTCTCTCTCTCTCTCTCTCTCTCTCTCTCTCTCTCTCTCTCTCATCAGTCGCCAGGTACGGAAGAAGTCCGAAGTCCGAAATATTTTTCCTGAAACGACTGTCTAACTGGTAATTTGACAGGAGTCATTGACAGTTTTATGACAGTGTGAAAATCCCTTTCCTTCTTTCTTTCTCTCTTGTTATAAGGCGTCAGCTTCAACAAGACTCAACGAGGCGAGCGCTGCGTCAACGAATTAACGCTACTAAATAATATATATAATTACGCCTCCGTATGATTAATGCTTGGCGTAATTACGTTATCGTGGGGAAACTCGTAACCGGAATAATCAGAGTAATGCAAAATTAGCCTACCATGTAAATTAGCTGGAATTAGCTTTGGGAAGGGCGTTAAAAGGGGGCAAAAGGGTGGAGAGAAAGAGAGCGTAGATGGTGTGAGACAGGCCGCCTATGTTCGTAATACCTCGCGCATGTGTGTAAATGCATAGGGAGATTGTATGTAAAAGGGGGCTCTGTCTTTCATCTACGCCACCCACACGGAAACACGGAATAGGCGGCGACCGAAATCTTCGGCAAGTGTATCATTATCTTTAGATGGCTCTCACGAATTACACACGGGTAGTACAAAGGAAGGATACAGTAGTTGGGTAGTACAGCAATAGACACGCTCTTTTAAACTTGGAGGTCGATGTAACATAATCACACGGTAACTCAGAATTGGGGAATGTACGGAAAACTCGTGTGTGTGTATGTATGTATATTTGTATATATATATATATATATATATATATATAAATACATATATAAATATAAATATATATATATATATATAAATATATATATATAATATATAATATATATATATATATATATATATATATATATATATATATATATATATATATATATATATATATATATATATATATATATATATATATATATATATGATAGAGGAGCGTGTGTGCGTTCGAGTGCAAATACTTCAGTGTGTTTGTGCGTGTCGTACCTTACAATAAATTTTGAGGAAGCGGTAAAGTATAAAGTTTCCAATGGCAGAATCTTGCAGCGCGTACCATAAAGCCTCCGAGAAATAGCATACATAAAAATTGATTGCTAGGCTTTAAGTGAAGCAAGTTCGCCCCAGATACGCACACACGATCACGCCGAGTGTAATAACACCATGTAAATGAAAGTCCTGTTTATTGGGCCAGTTAGCTCATTGAAGTCATTCATGGCATTTAGGCATTCCCTCCGGTCAATCATGTTGGAATTAATTGGTCAGAATATTTGTACCTCTACGTGTGGCTGCAGTCGTCTCAGGTGTCACAGTTAATTGTTTAATGCCCGGCTGTGGCATTGTGACCTAGGTATTTTGAAACTTGGACTGTGCCATAGCCTCTGTACCTCTGTACCGTATGTATAGGTATGAAATACTTTACTTTGCCTAGATAATTCCTTCAGTTCATTTACAATAGTATTTCTCATTATTTAATCAAAACCATAAATACACAGTCATTCGACTTGGACTTCTTCGTATTATTGTCACTTGACTATTCTGTTCACAACAACAACAATAACAACAACAGCAATAATAATAATAATAATAATAATAATAATAATAATAATAATAATAATAATAATAATAAAGTAGTAGTAGTAGTAGTAGTAGTAGTAGTAGTAGTAGTAGTAGTAGTAGTAGTAATAAAAGTGACCAACATTTTGCCCTATAGAAAACATTTAAATTATGAGCAAAAGTTAAGAAACGTTACCGTCATTACCTTACGCAACACAACTTGCTGTAAAGTCAGTCCTCTTGCGCTCATTTACCTGAAATGGAAATTAAATACATGAGTAAAATCACCAAAATTAATCGTGATAACGGTTTTAATACATCAAGGACAAAAGTAAGAGCAAGTTTTATTATTCCCAACAAATAATAATAATAATAATAATAATAATAGTAATAATAATAATCCGGTGCTATCATTAATACCCCCATAAGACTCGCGTAAAGTGAAAAAAAAAAAAGAGGACGAAAAAAATCCTTCCATCTCCTCTTTCACCTTTTCTTTAATCGCATTGAAAGCTCTCAGCCGCTGCAATAATTTTCTTGGCTTAGTCGAGTTAACGAAGGCCAGATGTCGTGCTGAAATAAGTCTCCTCCCTATCCCTTATCCCCCGGTCGGACTGGCGGGGACCGAAGGGGCATTCACATATCCTCTCCCTGTCTCTCCCTTCATCCTACCAATCCCCATCTCCTCCCCGGCGCTCGTATCTTCCTTCCCCTCCATCTACATTCATGTTTTTAAACCTCACTCCCCAATTAAGCTTGTTAAAATGGCTGAAGAGACTCGTTCTCTAAAAGCTTGGAAGCTTGGTCAGGTAGACATGTCTTTAAAAGGCCTGCTCCCCTCTCTCTCTCTCTCTCTCTCTCTCTCTCTCTCTCTCTCTCTCTCTCTCTCTCTCTCTGCCCTGGTTGATATCCTCTAACACTTGCCCAGTTTTATAAATTGGCCTTCTGGAGAAAAGGAAGACGACCGCGGCAGGAAATTTTCATGAATTGCTTAGACTAAACTCGGTGACAAGTCTGGTCAGTTTACTTTGCGGTGTTTTATATTTCTCATAATGTTGGGTCGTTTATAATCTATTAACACGAATAACCCATCTGCAACTCGAACCATTTAAAAAGTTCCGGCCACTATTAATCATTGAACGTTCATGATAACTGTAACAAAAATACCATCCAAAAACTCTACCCAGTACAGATAGAGGATGCTCATCCCCTGTATGTATCACCACTTAGATGCCTGTCAGGAATACTAGATTCGAGTAAGGGTGGTTGAAAATGGCTTACGTTGCCACCTCTTATTCACCTACTATAATTCATTTTATCCTTTTCCTTCCCGTACATGTGGAGTCACCCTGTAGCTCAGCC
>NC_089781.1:4556896-4561896 GCF_040412425.1 Macrobrachium rosenbergii
TCGTCGTCGTGAGCGCCACCAAAAGAGGTCGCGTTGCGTATTGAGACAAACACAACCTTTTGATGTCCCCTATTTCACATCTCGTTAACATTTTCGGGGGAAGACATAGATTGACAACATAGGGAGATGAAGGTGGATGGCTTATGGGAGGACAGAAGATGACTGGCTGGATGTGAGAGGGGAAGGGATAGAGGACTGAGGTAGGAGGTCAGGATAAAAAAGGGATGCTGATGTTGGCGAGTGTCGGAAGAATCCTTCGACCAGGCAGAAAGGTGACTGGTAAAATTCCAAAAGCAATTCCAGGAAAGGTGACATTCCAGATGGTGGAACCGCATATGAGCGAATTGCTTCATAAGAAACAAAATCTCATTAACTTCGTAAGACATACTGATTATTACAAAAATTGCTGTAATAAAAATAATACATCCATGTAATAACCGCAGACAGATTAATGCGAATTAACTAAACACTGTCTGTTCCTGGGGTATAAAAATTTAAATTTCATTTTAGATTCTTCTGTAAACGATAAGAAAACACATTCAACAAACATTAACTTGAACAGTAATAGCAACACAAATTCAAAATGTAAGCTATCTATTAATTACAACTTCTTCTTCTTCTTCTTCTTCTTCTTCTTCTTCTTCTTCTTCTTCTTCTTCTTCTTCTTATTATTATTATTATTATTATTATTATTATTATTATTATTATTATTATTATTGCTGATAGATTCACAATTTCGTGAAAAACAATCTGAGTAATAAAAATCCACAATTATATAGTAATATATATTTACTATATAATTGTGGATTTTTATTACTCATTATTATTAATATTAGCAGCAGTGCTTGATTTTCAGATACGAACAAGAAAAGTTTCCATTGTTAAGAATAATATTCTATCAACAAACAGAAAGAAAAAGTGGTACGAAATTAGCGAACGCATTATGCAAAACACCATTCATCCCTGGTTGCGAAAGCATACAAGCCAAGGTGAATATTAGATATGAGAGAGAGAGAGAGAGAGAGAGAGAGAGAGAGAGAGAGAGAGATTCTTAACCAGGTTTAGAGGATTAAAAATTAGGTTAAGCAAAAGGATTTGAAGCTCTCTCTCTCTCTCTCTCTCTCTCTCTCTCTCTCTCTCTCTCTCTCTCTCTCATGTAAGAGGATCTATTTCTGTCTAGACGGGTATAGACAAATGAATAGCGGTCAAACAGAAGGTAAGGAGGGGGAGGTGATGAGGAGGGTGGTTCGATCAGGACCACTTAGGTTCAAAGAGGACCAAATAGTTAAAAAGAAAAAGGAAATAGATGGAAGGAAAAATAAAATAAATAAAAATATCCAAAGGGCAGTGGCGGAAGCGTCTGCAAAAGGTAGAATAGAGATGAGATGGGTGTTAAAAATGTGGCATAGAGGAAGGGATTGGGGTCACTGGATGTTATTTGGAAGAGTGAGGGAGGAGAAAGGAAGAAAGGAGGGGCGGGGGGGAAGGAGGGAGAAGCATATGAGACCAATTGAGTAGAAGCCGTAATCCCAATTAATTTAGATTGGGGAAGGGGAAGGAGGCAATGATGGTGGTAGGGCTCAACCAGCCTTCCTCTCTCTCTCTCTCTCTCTCTCTCTCTCTCTCTCTCTCTCTCTCTCTCTCTCTCTCTCTCTCTCAAACATGTCCCCTCCAGCTTCCCTCTATAAGAACCTCTTGTTAACCGCCATTCAGCCGTGAACCGGTTCTCCAGATCCTACTCATCGGAAGTTCCGATTAAACTTAAAAGGGGAGAAAAAGAAGATGCAATCACTATAAAAAAAAATACGATTACACACACACACACACACACACACGCACACGGGGGATGACATGAACAAAATATGGGCACCTTCCCCGTTAGGCATTTCATAAGATGTTGGAATTAAGAGAATTATATCTTCCTGAAAATCTGGCCCATAAGGGAAAGGAAGCACATAAACTCCATCAATCTTTCATGTGAAAAAAAGCAATCTAAGAAGACCTGTGTAGGTGTGTGTGCGCGTGTGTGTATGTGTGTCTGTGTGTGCGCGCACGCTTCAAAAAAAATTTCCCACACACACACACACACACACACTCACGGGGAGATCGAATCCAGTCGTCCCCACCCATTCCCACCCACGCAAGTCTCTCTCTCTCTCTCTCTCTCTCTCTCTCTCTCTCTCTCTCCTTACCGATCCAAACGTAACTAAAGCCGATAATTGGAATACCCTGTTTTGCCGGGGCTCCCATGGCGTCCACCCAGTTCGTTACTTAATCAAGAATCGACCAGCTGAAGGTCTGTCGGCAACATTAGCTAATGGAGTTGGAGGGGGATGGGAAGGGAGGGGGCAACGAAAAGAGGGGGTGTAGGTAGATGGTGGGTAACACATCAGAGAAGGAATGGGGACAAAAGAAGATGGTGAAAAGAAAGGCTGTTATGAAAAATCCAAATAATAATAATAATAATAATAATAATAATAATAATAATAATAATAATAATAATAATAATAATTTCCAAACCATATGGGTTGATGATACCTATGGGACTGATAAATTATATCTACAGAATGATACTAACGATAATAACAGAATGCCATTAAATAATAACATTATGTATATATATATATATATATATATATATATATATATATATATATATATATATATACATATACATACATAATATATATATATATATATATATATATATATATATATATATATATATATATATATATATATATATATACATATATATATATCACACACACACAAATATATATATATATATATATATATATATATATATATATATATATATATATATATATAGAGAGAGAGAGAGAGAGAGAGAGAGAGAGAGAGAGAGAGAGAGAGAGAGAGAGAGAGAGAGAGTGTGTGTTGTGTGTGTGTGTGTGTGTAAGATCTGCCTTATGAGCAAAACATATACTTCTACTAACGCAAACAGGAAACAGCATCAAAATTATCTGCAATATGATCTATTGGCAGAGGAAAAAAATAAAAATAAACTAATACTTGTATTGCTAATAATCATTAGCGAAGCAACGTCAAACAGTAAAAACACATTTGTGATTATTTATACAAAACACAGATATCAAATTAAAGATGAAAGCGTATTACAGTACTATAAAGAACTAATAAAAATGGACGAAACACTATTAATAATAACGAGAGAGAGAGAGAGAGAGAGAGAGAGAGAGAGAGAGAGAGAGAGAGAGAGAGAGAGAGAGAGAGAGAGAGGGCGGAGGGCGGTACGCGAATGCTTTCTGTTTTGTTTCTACCGCTTTTTTTCCCATTGGCCGTCCCTCTTAAATAACGCCGATGGATATACAAACAATCTCTGGGATATATATGAAGGCAGTCTAATGGAAGACTGTTATGTCGTTGAATGCGTCACAAAAAAGAGAAAAAAAAAGCAAAACCTATTTCTACGTCGGGCTATTCCTGGTCGTTAAAAAGTTCACGCTTACAAAGAACACCTACCCTCAGTTCTTGAGTTCATCTAGTTTAGTAAAAATATACACCGACGATAATAATAACAATAATACACTACAGTTATAATGGCTTCATAATTTTAGGCAGCAACATCATACCAACAGAATCATCTTGAACTTTGCTCATCACCATCGCGCCGGATAAAATTCTCTTTCGGCACACGAGGAAAATACCATTTACTCTAGTTGTGATCTTGGTTAGGATTTTAAACTCCACAAAAATGCCAGTATATTACGGTGTTTGCGTGGAGATCAGTGGCGCTATTACAATCGCACACTGCCGCAGATTTTGTCAAAATTAACTGATCAATTCATTACAAATCGTCACTGCAGAAACTCTGATCATTGTCGAAATCTACCGGTACACGTAAAAATTCTATGCGCGCTAAGAGAAATACAATATATGAATAACTGGCTCCACCTGAAGTTTGATGTAAAAGAATGAGTAAATCAGAACTGTATAAAAAAAGTGGAGAGAGTATATACTCGATCATAATCGCCTAGGTTTCTTGAAACACAACCCCGTCCAACCGCCATTCCATCTTCCGACCGTGCCCGTCACCGTCACCAGTCTCTTGGCCCCCCTCCGCCGTTTCATTCCCTTTCATGTGAACAAACGCAAACGTTCGCTTTCCCTCCCATCCCTGCTTTACTTCCGACAAACACCCTCCTGTTCCTCTTCTAAACATTCTCCCCCTCCACCCCCAACCCCCTTCACTCCTCCGACAGCGCATACGCTCTTAAAACACCATAAATATTAATGGCAAAAACAAAACAGCATCAGAAACTCTCCCACGCGTGGTCCCCCTCCTTCCAGCAATGCCAACATCCACCTCCATCCACCCCCTAAAGGGAGAGAAAGAGATGGAGCAAGAGAGAGAGAGAGAGAGAGAGAGAGAGAGAGAGAGAGAGAGAGAGAGAGAGAGAGAGGAGAAATCGTCCCCTCTTAAATAGGATCGAATGGACTAAATAGGGCTTTCAAAAAAAGCGCTCAGTGTAGGAGAATGAGCTGTAGAGATGTAGTAGAATGGGGGGATGAAAGGTTGTGGGGGTGGGGGAAGGAGATGCGTAATGGGGGAGTGACTTAATGCTTTCCCGAAAAGTGGGAATGTTAAAGTGCCTTGCGTGGTCCTGAAATTAGGATGCAGTTTACATTACTCACAGATTGAAGAAATATACGGGGGACACGTCAAAATGTAACAATTTGTACTTGGTTTCCGAAAGCATCTTCTTACGCTGCATAGAATTAGTAAATATAATAAAATTTTTAAAAATTGTATTCCTAAGTGCATATTTGTATATTTATACAGCGCAAACTTGCTGACACATATTCCATGAACACGCGCACACAAATGCGCGCTCGCGCACAGATACAAGTACGTGTATATATACAGTATATATGCATGTGTGTGTGTGTGTACACCTACGTTTATATTTATACACACACACACACACACACACACACATATATATATATATATATAT
>NC_089781.1:4571896-4574396 GCF_040412425.1 Macrobrachium rosenbergii
ACCGAATACCGAATACCGAATACTTTCTGCGTCACGGTTCGTAATCAGGAAGCGATAAGGTGGCGCGACCCCTCGTCCTCCCACCTCGCGCGTTTTTCCGAACAATGTCTTTTTCCGCGGGTGCGCGCACGCTCGTAATCACCCCGTCTTTCATTCTTCTTCTCCTATTGTTTGTTCTTTTAAACATTCCAATTATCCGCCAAAATCCTCTTAATTCCCTTCTTTATTTCCCATTCTTCTTCTTCTTCTCTCCCATCCTCTAATTCATCCAAATCCGCCCTAATCACCTGCTTCTAATTCTCTTCTATTTCCAGCACCTCCCCAATTAGCTCGTACTAAGCGGAATTTTTCTTCGTTTTTTCCGTCTTTTTTCCTTTCTCTTAATCCCTCATTTATTTGCTTAAATCCCCTTCTCAGTTCGCTTTTAATTACCGGCTATTCTTCCTAGTTCTCTCTCTCTCTCTCTCTCTCTCTCTCTCTCTCTCTCTCTCTCTCTCTCTAATTGTTTCGGAATTCCATATAATAATACATTATTTTCATTTTAAACTAACCCTGTGTTTGTTTTAACGATTACAATTTTCTTTTAATTCCAGCCTTCGATTTCCCCCAAAATACTGTTAGCAAGCAGTTCTCTCTCTCTCTCTCTCTCTGTTTATAAAAATACTGTTAGCAAGCAGTTCTCTCTCTCTCTATCTCTCTCTCTCTCTCTCTCTCTCTCTCTCTCTCTCATATACTGTATGTATATCTAATATAAACAGAGAGAGAGAGAGAGAGAGAGAGAGAGAGAGAGAGAGAGAGAGAGAGAGAGAGAACTGCTTGCTAACAATATTTTGGGGGAAATCCACGTTATCCGCAACTTCTTATACTCTCACAAGAAACCCATCAGCAGTCCGTCGTCAACCCCTTACATGCATCTGTATCTTGCATGTAAAACATACGAAACGTGTGGATATGAATCCCTCCCTTTTAAATGACTGTTTGATTTATAACTACACATCTAAGCATAACAACTTAGTAAATGGACATTTTGTTCTTAAGATTACCTGGCTATAGACTACCGGGATTGCATTGTATATAGTCTAGGTCCGGATATAGGGTTTAATGAAGGTATTTACAAATTACATATGCTGCTAGAGCAATGCAAACATCTACCGCTCACTGTGAATTTATTTTCTCACAAAATGCAGTGAGCAAGATACTCAGTCGTGCACTAGATTTGAGGTACTTACGACAGGTGCGTAGAAATTCAGCGGAAATGCCTGTTTCAAAGGATACTGTACGTGAAACGGTTTCATCAGAAAGAACAAGAACCAATGGCAATATACAAGTGTATGGAGTTCCTTTCTTCATTGTCTTTGGCATTATGTTCCCTTCTTTCCTCTTCGTGGCTTGTGCCATACACCTGCACTGCTGATGCACGAATACACACACATATACACACACATACTGCGTGCGCAACAACGCGCAAACACAACATCCACTCTGCTTGCTTACCTGCTTCGCTTTCCCTTATTTATCATTCAGTCTACGGGGGTATCTCTTGCATCATTATCTTCCTTCGCATTCTGTATATTTCATTATTTCCATAATTGCAACATGCCCTTATCGTCGTAACTGAGCTTTTTCGAATCTTCTTCAGAGAATAATAATCTCCCAAAGAGATTGACGACCTGCTCATTAGCGGCAGAAACCAAGGGTGCTGACGTCATCGTGATAGCGTAGGTTTCAGTTTTCTCTCACGTGTAGGTATAAACGATGTATACACGATTATATCCCGGATGTATATTATAACTACTGAAATATGCATTTGTGCGTCTACATATACATCAGCACCCGGCACGCGCACACACACACACACACACACACACACACACACACACACACACACACACACACACACACACACACACACGTGCGACTGCGAGTTTTGTCATTCATTTTTGCCTCTACATCAACATACAGTTCATCTCATAATCTCGAAAATCAATTTCTAAAGTGAATGGCTAGGGGGAGGGGACAATTCTTTTAAAAGGCTTTCGGTACCCGGTGCATTTCTGATCATCATCATATTTCGTGTATTTGTAAATGTATCATGCATTTGTATATTGTCACATGGAAAAGTCTGCCATTATATAAAAACAGTTGGTAATCATATGCACTGAAACGAATGGAGTGTTGCATTCTGTCTCTTATGTATTATTAAAAGTTGTAAATCTGCGCACCGTCCCCTGCATTTGTGTTGGAAATGATAACAGCAGTAGTAGTAGTAGTACACTTGTTTAAATTTTATCCATATTGCAAATGTTTTACTTATAGCCGTTAAAAGCAAAGGTATTCCTGTGTTTGCATAATCCCTTGGAAACCTGGTCAGCTAAGCCTCAGACATTGCATTAATTCATTCGTTCCTTCTTTTAAGACTCGCATTCTATCATTCTTTCCTACAGAAGTCTTTTTCATTATTAAGCTTTCGATCAGACTGTTAACGTTAGCATTAGATTTT
>NC_089781.1:4579396-4616896 GCF_040412425.1 Macrobrachium rosenbergii
CAACTTATTTTCTCCAATAGGAAGGTGCGATTAACATTAACCTCTAACTTGCTCCGCTTATGAAAGCCATCCTCGAGTTTACGAGTTGTTCAAGGGAGTGAGATGTAGTTATGGAAAAATGCCATCCACAAGTAACAAATTGTGAGAGCTTGTTAACTTTTAAATATATATATATATATATATATATATATATATATATATATATATATATATATATATATATATATATATATATATATACATACATACATACATACATACATACATACATATATATATATATATATATATATAGATAGATATATAGATAGATAGATAGATAGATATAGATATATACAATATATATAAAGTTTCTTAATCCATGTAAATATCATGTAATAAAGAAACCAGTAACTTCCCAGCTTATATTCGCTCAACTGTGAATCCAGCATAATTAGAATGTTTTCATGTTTAGAAAAAAAAACATAAGGTAATATGCGAAATGCTGCGGGCAAGCTTACATTCAAAACGTAAAGTTCTTGAACTTGAGTATAAATTATAATTTTAAGGTCAAATTGTATTACTTCTCAAACTGAATTTGAAAAAGTTTAAATACTAATTACATTAATAGATATTTAAACTTATATTGATTGCATCACCAAAGTTACAAGCGATCTTGAATCATTGTTTTGATAATTCCAAAAAATCCGTTTAGACATGAAGTTGTATAGCGCTCAAGTTAATTATGGACTACTCCACTTTCCGACGAAGTCCAAATCTTCCTTTGATGAGGTTTAATACATATTATACTTCACATTAAGCATAACCTCGTCAAAGTATCTCGAGCGGTGGAAAGTTCTCCCTCAGCTTCCGTGTTCCCTGATCAACCACAGTTATATCCTGTAACCACATCGAAGCAATTATGAGACGGGAAACGTTACTACGATCGTAGATGAATACCTAACGCTAAACTAATTCAAATCGGAAAATTCTTCTATGGCTTAGTCACCTTAAAAAAAACAACTTACCTGAACTGCGCAAAGAAAAACAACTCGACAGTGCTGGGATGTCACTAAAACATAAACTAAGTTAGAAACCCAACATCTAAATCAAAATCACAGAAGTAGGTTAAGCAAACCCAAGCTGCAAGCGACAGAGAAGGAAGTCGTTTCGAAACTAAATCTAATTATTTTGAAATACAAAGCTAAAGCAAACTAAAACTTACTTAGGTTAAAACCCCGATAACTAAAACAAGGATCATAAAAAAAGCAGCAAGAGGATCAATGATCATATGTTGTAGAACTAATGAAGAGGATCTGAAGCCTAAAGCAAATAAAGATAGTTGACTTTATATGTCAAATCTAAATAATTGCAAATAAATATCTGTCTTCCTACGACTTACAAATGTCTATCTATCTATCTAGCTATCCACACATGCATTATATAAATACACAAATACATTATACATATATATATATATATATATATATATATATATATATATATATATATATAATACACATAGAGATATATATACACACACACACATACCGTACTTAAAAAACGTTATAGCGATCAGATAAATTACACAGATAAATTCAATTTGAATACCGTACAAATAACTATAAAGAAATTTCTGGCACAAATAAATTTCGGTTGCCTTAACACCTTCCTTCCCAGTATATATATATATATATATATATATATATATATATATATATATATATATATATATATATATATATATATATATATATATATAAAACGAACGTCTCAGAGTTCATCATAAAGCAACCCCAACATAATACAGAAAGCTTCATTAAAAGAGATACAGGCAAACCTTACAGGGTGAAGTGCTTTCAGCAGGCCTGTTCATTCTTTTATTCAGACCCAATGATGCATGCAATGGCACTGGACAAAGTAATCTACGAAGTACACAGGTTTATATGCAAACCGTAAATCATTCATTTTAACTTGCATGCAAGAATACCTTCATCTATTCGGCAACAGTACGTCATGCTTTTCCTGGTTCCTTCGTTATTATGTATAATATAAGAGAAACTAATGTATACTTCTTCATTATGCCACACAAGACCCAGACTTCCTTCGAGTAAAATTTAATAAGCACACATACACGTTCGTGTGCCTGCGTGCGAGTATGTGAATGCATCGTTTTAATATGCATCTTATTTATCTATGTGGAAGTACGAAGTGAAGTGTTCCTCACTGGATGAAGACAGAAATAAAAAAATAAAAAAATGTGCAGAATTGCCGATGGCATCCATCACTTGTAGCAAGATAGATTCATACTTGCATGCATTTAGCATGCAAGAACACAAAAACGTATACTGAACTATTTAATAATACTACCTAAGACGCTTTCGTTACTTGAGCTAACTATTACGATTTTCATGAAATCAGAGAGTAAATCATGCACTTACATAAAGGGTAAAGAAGATGGATGGTACGACTAATATTTAATTAGACAACATCTAGATATAAGAGATAGGCCTACCTAACATGCATCGCAACGTTAAAGAAATTTCCAAATAAAAAAAAAGCAAAACAAAGAACTCTTGTGATAATAACCGATGGGGTCAGAATTCGTTACTCATTCAGTGTCATAGGAAATTAAACATAAAGAAGTAACTTCCACTCAAAAGTACAAATCCAGACCCCTCGAATTGAAAAAAAAAAAGAAGTTTTCACAAACCTCGAATTAAAAAAAAAAATACGCGTTCAGAAACCTCGAATTTAAAAGAGCCTGAATGAAAACAGCATCGTATGGGTTACGTATCTTAAGGATGCGGGGAGGGCAGAAGGCTACCCCCTCCACCCACCTACCGTTCGCGATCTCCATAAAGGTAGCCTCCTCAAGTAGCCTCCACCGAAGGCTCCATCTCTCCTCCTCCTTCTCCTCCTCCTCCACCCAACCCCTCATCGCTGAAGGGGGTCAAGCGTTGTTTCGTATCTGTTTGTAGGTTCCGGTGGTTAATGGATTTTTCGTCTTTACGTCCCCTCCTACACTCTTTCGCCGAGTATAATCGAGAGAAAAGGGAGCCTTCTTCGGAGGAACCCCGGTTCGGGAGAGAAAGAGAGAGGGTTGAAAAGTTCACGGGGAGGGGCGAGGGGTGGGGGAGGGCCGGTGAAAGGATGGGAGTTGGTAAGAGTTTTCTATTAGCGCTAATGTCTCCGAAGCGATTGTGGGTAATCGTCTCCTTAATGTTTGCTAAGAGCAATCTCTTTCCGGTAGCTAAGGCAATGGCAGAGGTATTACCAAATGCCTGGCGCGCAAGGCGGCGTTGCTTTGTTCGCTGTCTGCACCTTCCCACCGTCATCATCATAGTAGTTTTCTTGATAATCGGAGATGATCGATGATGCTCAACGAACGATGATCATTAAAAAAAAAAAAATAAAAAAAATCTTAAGACTCAACTCGAAGAATGTGTTAAAAATCAAAGATAGCAGTACAATATAACAATTGTATAGTTCAGAAAAGTTATTGGAAAGGAAAACTGGCAGTCAGAAAAAGAAACCGGACGCAACATTTAGGCAGCGCCGTAATTTTTCAAGGTCCAATTTTGACAATTGACTTTTGACCCCGGAGTGAAGAGTATCTAGAACACATTATTCAGCGCGATTTCTTGGCGTTTATCGAAAAAGGTGAGTGCTTGGAACAGTTAACACCTAACTTGGGTCGATAATGAGCTGATATTGTCCTGTGCCCGAAGCGACAGCTAAAATGCCGCCTCCGGTAGCGATTGTCGTCGCTTCGGTGTCGCCCTGAGTGCCCCGGGTCCCGAAGCAACGGAAGTAACAGATGGCAGTGGACGGTTTAAGGGCGAAAAATGATTTTCGTTGTAACCGTGAACGACACAAGTCATTGGCAGGGAAAATACGTTACACTGACAACAAAGAAAACTTCACCTTCGGCCAAAGATTCTTCCAGTACAATCACCCGAAGTAGAAAAAGCGCTTGAGGACAACCCGTGCGCACACGAGAGATTTTAGGGGGAGAAGCGTCATGAGGGACAGTGCGCGTAGGTTCGTGTGTGTGTGTGTGTAACAGATCCATCAGGTAAAACTTGGAGCGATGGAAACATTCCCTCGGCTCAATAATCACCCGTCAGTTTGCTGACACACAGGAGTGACGGAAGTCCCCACCGATTAGCAAAGCCCTGTCTAAATGGATGCTTAAGGACGGGACCTGCCAAGAGGAATGAGAAAGCGAGAATGGTGGATGAAAGTGACGGGCAAAGGGCACCACCTAGCTAATGCGATCGGTAATTTATTGATGTTTATTCTGCTCACTAACTCTCCCTTGGATGGGATCCCATTAGCTTTGGGTTCTTAAGATAAATGTTTATAAACACTCCGTGCTCACAACGAACCCCATTGTGCCCTTCTGAGAGCGGAGCGGACGGGAGGCGGGTGCGGAAGGAACACGGGCAGTGGACGTCTCGGCGACTCTTGTCACCTGTTGGGACTTTTTGTTGTTAATTCATGCACCTTGCATTGTATTACCCTTCGTCATTACACCTGAAGCCACGGTACCGGAATGGCTAATATCGACTTACGACTCGATGCTGTTCGTCTATATCACGAATAACGGTATTATGAAATAACGAACGAAACACAAAAGTATCAGTGGATTTTAATGTTAAACTGCTTCCTGATGCTGTTTTACGAATCAGATTTTCTTAACGGAGATTTCTGTATATGTACATTTTTGAGGCTGTCACCAGTTCCGTTAACGTGAGTGGGTAATTTTCAGAGAATATTTTTTCCGTTCAATTGAGACATTTTTTGGCCAATTTGCGAATTGGTGCTTTAAATGATAGTTTATGAAGAGTGAAGTTTTTATGGTCAAAGTAATGTTTTCACTACAATGTCTGAATCTCTATAGCTGCCTTTTACCATGCACATATTTCTCGTTTGATTGTTTATCGTATTGTCAATTTATTGAGCGTAAAAGTGATTTCCTATTGCATCCATTGCAAAGTGAAAGGTCTTCTCTTTCAGTATAAAAGCAAATTTATAGAAGAATGGAAAAGATAATTTGTGTCCAGTATCTACTTCGCTTTCCTGCAGCGTTACAATCAGTGTTCCCTCTACTTCTTTTACACTCAATCTCTTTCATTTTTATGCCATTTCATTTCTCAAGTAACAATGAAATACTTTAACCTATGCTGTACTAACCTGGCAGCCAATTCGAAAATTTGACTCACTGTGATCTGCCAGAGTTAATTATGGTAAGGGAAACAGTTGAGGTTAAATCAAAGTGCAGAGGACTAGGGTTATTAACGCAATTCCTACTGCTGGCCTTCTGAGGCCAAGATGGCAAAAGTTCACTTATTCTCTCATGAAATCCCCGTTAGACATCTTCCAGATGCAAAGTTTTCCGTCTACAACTCATCAAATATCTTAACGAAAACTAGTCCCACCCACGGCCATTTTTTCCAAGAAGCAACGCCCAGTCTCCCTAGCTTCCTATTAAGTGTTAATCAACCTAATCAATTCTTAAGAAAAATTTTACTGTCCTACTGTGAGAGTTCCCGAGCGATTATTAATCTTACCCCGGCAACCCTAAGTTGTGTAGTCCACTTTATAATTAAACAAAATACAGAAAAGAGCTCTTGCAGATCCCCTGAAGCGATAATGTCGCAAACGATAAGTAGGTATAAGGAAGAGCCATTGTTAGCTGCTCAATAATTTACGCTATATGCACCTACACCTCTTTTTATTCATATTACTTGCTCATTACGACATCTAACAAACTTTAGGATTTATTAACACCCCTTGGACTTGGCTCCAAAACTCCTTTACTTTCCTCAAGACTCAGAGGCCTTCGAGAAATCTTAAAAAAAAAAGAAAAAAATTAATGTCTTTGCATGTACTCTATATGAGGCAGCTATTTCTTGTGTTGTTAGGATTACCAGTGCTAGAAAAGACATATCTAGACCGTATCACACAAACATAATTTTCTCAGTTAAGAAATGAAAAGAAATTCACGCAATGCGAAACTCGTGAAACCCCACCATCCAACAACCAAAGACCAGTTAAGTAGAACGCGCCCACAAACAAATAAAATACACAAAGGCTAATGTCGCACATGTAATATTTTGATTTTTGTAAAATTCGAAGCCAAATTATGATCTTTTTTTACAGTAATCTATGCCCTGGAAAAAATAATCAACGTGCATTTATAGAAGCTAATACAAGCTCATCATTTTGCGGTTTTACCGAGATATGCATTACCTGCCCTTGTCTATATCTTTTTTTTATTATTATTATTTACCGCATACCAGGATATTTTGTAGCCAAAATTATTAGTCGTTTGGGGCCCTGTTTTCGGAATGGTGTTCTACATTTGCTAATGGATTGGTCGATTCTCATTAAAAATCTAAATATATTAGATATTCCAAATACATGATACGCAGATAAACGCATACATATATATAGGCTATGTATGTATTAACTATTTGCTCCAGCCTCATGAAATTATTTTGCTTTGTAGTCTTCAGCATTACTGCACTTAATTGCAATCGGGTGATTCTTAATTATTTCTATTACGTACTTTTTACTAACACTTTTATGAGGTGAATATTTATTGTGTTTTTGTTAGGTTCTCAAGCATCAGTAAAACGAGCGGAAATCCCACCATGGAGCAAGACAGTCATAATGTAACTAGGATGCCCGCTATGTAAAGAACTATTTCTTGAAAGCCTTAAGGCAAATATTGAAATCTTTAAACCTTTAACGCCGTTCTTATTTCCTCGTGTACTAAACAGGAGAATGCCTAGTTACATCACTAATGGTCAAATACGACTTGTTTCTTTGTTTTCTGTGCAGTGTTTTCTGGGGACTTAACTTCCATTATATTAGAATCAAATAGAAAGCGCTGATGCGAGATCGTTATATTGAGTCACCTGACGTCGCAGTTCTGATGAGAGAATAGTCTTTTCAACTACCAAACTCGATTACATTCCATGCAATTGTGGCTCATTCTTAGCCACCATTTTACACTTGACTAGGTGTCTAAAACGCTTCTTGTTTCTCTCCGTTTCACGCAAATTCTTTCGTGTTTCCAGAATACAATGCTTCAGATCAGCTTAAGAGATCACTCTGTCAATGATGCCGTTACACATTTTGACAGATTTCATCTGCTTTGTATTTTGGATTACTCTGAGAAAGAGAAACTTCTTCGCCTTGGTTCTCATATTTTCCATCAAAATTCAAATTAATTTATGAATCATTTAATGCTGTTTGATGGTAGTTCTCTTTTCTTACTCTGCACACAATAAGTTGATCAGAAGCAATTAGGTTGGTACTTCATATTTTAAATTTGTGTTGTCCTGTATATCAACTACCCCTCAAGGCTGTCAAAACCAAGGTCAAAAGAATACTTTATTGAACCTGAGTTGGAAGCGCTGTGTTCCGTGGCCTTTTCCCTTTGGACTAACCTCAATCTTGATTATTTAGGGTCAGACACCAACAGTGGTCATGTTATTCCAAGTCAATCCGAAAGCGAATCACGTCGTTCAGACTGAGTCTCAGAGCAAAATCTGGTTCACACTGAGACTGACAGTCAAGATTACGAGCACTAACCTTGCACTTGATAAAAAATGCTTAAAGTAGAAATAACTTACGTTTAATCATAACGTAAATGGATCTGTATACTGGAATGTTTTTATATCTGTATATTGGAATGTTTTTATATCTGTACACTGGAATGTTTTTATAAGTAGATTAAGGAATACTCATCTTCATAAATATCCGCTGTTGAGATGAAAAATACAGAACTGTTGGGTTATATCAGATCCCGAAACTCTATCTGGGCCACTTGCAGTAATAAATGTAATTACACACACTTTTGGGAAAACTAGCCGTTTTCATTGAATAAGTTCCTTCCTTCGAACTTGAACCTATATATTTTTCCACAAATTTTTGCCCTTTCTTGATCTTCTCTCGTTAAGGACATCCGGTTGCCAGTCCCTTTGACTTACACAAACATATGCACACATACACTAACCCGACAGCTATATAGTGCAACCTCCTTTGGAAACAAATTAAGATTCGGAAACCCACTTGTAGAAAATATGTTTCTTTAACTCTCCTTGAGAAAAACAATAAGTTTCGCAATACCTCCTTCAAGAAAAAAAGTTTCGCATTTTATCCTTAAGAAAAAAAAAAATAAGGCAAGTTTCGCCATTCCAAGAAGAAAAACAAAGTTTGTGATTTTCTATTTAAGGAAAGAAAAATACATTATTTCGCAACGAAAAAGTAAAGAAGCACACATTCGGAAATCATTCCATAAATTATCAGTCTCGCATTGCCCTCCAAAAAGTAAAAAGTGCGAAAGGCTTATTTGGATGTAACTACCGTCACAAGATCTGCTGAATGTTCTTGTTCATGAAAGATCAGTGTTTCGCAAAGGATACAGTGCAATAATCCTGTAGAAGGAGCAAGGAATCAAAATTAATCTAAATTTTTTGTAAGCTCAGAATGTGGAATTTAATAAAATCTTTAAATAAAAAAATGACTGCTAGCCTTTAGTGATACTTATCAATGAAACATTCATAATTAAAAATGTTTCACTTTCATGCGCTCAAATATTGGTATTCGATCATTCAAACTTAACCCCCTTACAAGGTAAGTAGAAATTATTTCTTTATTCAATCTATTCGTCTATAAAATTAATCCAAATTTCCAAAAATAATATTCACATTAAATTTTGAGGAATGGTTCCGAACCTCTTATTATTATAATTGCAAGTAAGTTGAAAAACAAAGTCTGAGGCACTTCCTCGATTTTCAATATTTTCCCAAACCTTGACATGGAACCGCAACTCCAAATTCAGATTTCTCAACGCACAATCGGAACTCAAGAATTCACACCTTTGTTCCTAAAGTGAACTTGTATCAGTTCAAAGTGAGTAAAGCCCTTTATCTTTCTAAACACTGATGAACAAAAGGCCAGCCAACGACACATCCCGTCTTCCACACCACGCATCTAACCAAAGATGACTGAGCAATGAAAAATAAAAAAAAAGCAATTTTTCATAATATCAGAAAGTTTACCTGTGTATACTTCGCTTCTGAAGGCATGCCGAGACTGTCCTTTGGTGTCTGCCTGCCCAACTGACGCTTTACCTGGCGAAGTAGGCTATGCGTAAATACTAAGTATAAATCCATAATCTGAATGTTGTTTTTCCAAATTTCAGTAAAATTCGGGAATAAGATATATGTATTAATGCGAAATGAATCTTGATATTTTTTGGTAAGGCAGTGCACCCCTGTGTACTGCTGGTTCTTCAGTCAATTCTGTCGGAAATGAGAGACCTTAGCATGTTGCCCTACATCTGTCGCTCCTCCAGCGGACTTTGTCAATTGGCATTTTCTCACTATAGCTACCTTCGTAATATTTCACATATGTATTAAACGTTAAAGTGAACGAATTCTTAATCATATGCGCTTTCAACGGGATCAATACAAATATCCTCTGCTACGCCGATGATATAGATTTAATTTTGTCCATCAGTGTGACGTCTCCAGCAACAAAGTGATACAACCCGTGCACGCCGTTGCTCTCTGTACCGCCTAGACACGTTGAAGAATCACAGAGGATACAAGAGATACAGCAGACATTCAACAAAGATGACGAAAACTTTTCCGGCTAGCAGTATGTTTGCAAGATCAGTCTTCTGTGGAACCCAGAGTACAGCTGTCCGAATTGTATTGCTATAGCATCTACGAACGCTCCCTTTGGGCGAACTTTGCATGAGACTCTGAGACGCGTTATTGTTGTTCAAAATGACATTCAGAATCGCCTTTGAAACACACCTTGCTATCATTTTGCTACACAGCTTTTCATAGAAAACCGCGTACTTGAAAATCATTGTCAGGCGAACTATCTCCGAGAAATAGTAGATAGCTAACCGTTAATCTAAATCCTTTTGGACAGTGAAGTGAGAAGACAATAAAAACCAAGGGGAGAATGGGAAAACGAGACTTGGTTTTCATAATGACAAGTTCGGGTTCGTTGTTGCATTTTTCCTCGCATTGCGCATGACCTCAAGTGTTTTTCATATTTCATTGTTTAGTTATTGCGATTTTTCTATATCTAATTCTGTTTTTTTTTTTTTACTTTGCATTATCATAATGTCTGCCTTGTAATATCTGTACTCAGGTCGGCGGCTGTTGAACACACTATTATTAATATATTCAGTTGTGAGTGTTCCTGCTACATTTTTTAATACTGCCATATTTTGCTGTTCTTAACATTATTTTTTACTCTTGCTGTACTGCTTTTGTCCCTTGAATATCTTTCATACCGCTAGTGTTATTATTGTTATTTCCCATCTTTTGTCTGTTTTGCTTTGAATACAGTGCTATTCAACTACGTTGTCTTAACCCGTCCTTAAAAATCTGTGTATTACCTACACTTTTGTTGTTATGATTAACAGCAATGTTATGAGTGCAGTTCTTCAGTGTTTTTTTTTTTTTTTTTTTTTTTTTATCAAAATTTGCGTTGTACAGTCTGTTGCAACTGCATACGGAATTTGAAAATGTTCATAAGTTGAAATGAAGTATTATTATTATTATTATTATTATTATTATTATTATTATTATTATTATTATTATTATTATTATTATTATTATTTCAAGGCCGTAAGCTCATCTTACTACGTTGAGATGAAGTATTATTATTATTATTATTATTATTATTATTATTATTATTATTTATTATTATTATTATTATTATTATTATTTCAAAGCCATAAGCTCATCTTACTTGGAGAAAACAAGCCACCCTAGCCATTTATTGCACAGTCACCAAACAAAAATTAGACAATTTGTACTACACTCATATTGAGACCGAGCCGCTGATATATTCTAAAAAATGTGACGAATATATACCTTTTATATATACATATATACAAGCCCCGCTGTACCTCACGCAATCTCCGTGGAGCAGGTAAACATCATGGTTTATACTCCATAGGCTAGGTAGGCTAGTATTTACAATAGCCATCCAAGGCAGGGCGTCATTTGGCTCTTTGATTTTGCATCGCTTTTTGGTTTAGCTGAAACAAGCGGCTGATGCCAAAGACGAGCTGACCGTCTTAGCGAATGATTTTCTTCAGTGGTGACAGGAATATGAGCTTGAGCTGAACTTTACAATTCACCTTTATAATGGGGTTGTATGTAAACTCGTGACTTGCTTTCTTAGGGAATCGACGACGGAGAGAGAGAGAGAGAGAGAGAGAGAGAGAGAGAGAGAGAGAGAGAGAGAGAGAGAGCTGTTCAAAGGAGATAACGAGAGTATTGCTAGTTTAATTTGAAGATGATTATACGCTTTCATTGTTAGTTTTAGTCTTCGTCGTCTGCCATTACGGCAAATGACTCGCTTGTTGATAATACAAAGCGGGAAGGCGGGGAGAGAGGGAGGGAGGGGGGGAGGTGGGTGTTTGCGGGTTGCCGGGGAGGCCGAGTAGTGAGAAGAAAAGGAAAAGCTGGGCCACAAGTACAAAGACCCGTAAAGGCAACCGAGAGAGAGAGAGAGAGAGAGAGAGAGAGACGAAGACGAAGAAGAAAAAGAAGAAGAGGAAGACGATGGGCGGGAGGGACCGTGACAGTGATTCTGATGATGGTGATAATGAAGCCTGGAGGGTTACAGGAAAAAACGGCGACGATCGCTGTCTAAGTGGACGAACCCAGATGTGCTATACAGCATAACACTACCCTCGTCGCTGTCGCTAATGATAATGATGATGACAGTGTCTCGCGTCATTACCAATCATCACAATCCATCCACCGGAGGGGTTCGTGGTCGCACCGCCCCCTTCGACACCACCCATTGTACGGCATTGCTGTGTCCCTGTCTCGGAACGCTGGATGTCTTTATAAATTGGTCTTGCAGAGCCCCCGGGGGTGAAATTATAGTAAACGCTGACTGCCGGCATAAATAATACACTGTGATTGAACGTCACAGAAATACTTGTGTGTGTACATTATTTATCATGTGATGCTTGTGCGACATAGGACCACACATGTACGTAAAGTGTGCGTTTTTTATTCACAGATTGCTTATTCGGCATAACATTCATTTGTGTTATGTATGTCTTCATGTAAATATATACACATTCGCATATTTCATTTAGAACCAATTTAAAAGTATTAGGTGTCAGTGAAGCTGCGGTCTGCCCTTCCACAATCAAGATTGACATTCACAACGGTGTGAAAATTTTAATCAATTTTCTCAAACCCATCAGCGGTTCATGAAAACGATCTTGGTCAGGCTTGGGGATTGCTCAAAATCCCTATCAACCTGGCAGTAATGTTATTCGGTCTCACACAAGAATTACACCATCAGATTATCACTAAGTTTGTTTTTTCCTTGCGAAATGTCTGGACTTTTCCTTTGATTTCATAAAATCTGTCTAAAAACAACCAAGTGATTCTCTGAAGCCCATTACGCTTTTGCTTCCTTGTGTCTCGAAGTGATTCCAGCCGCCTGGGGTTGTCTTCCCACTCCCCGAAAGCGAAAGAAATAAAATGAAGGCCCACCTCGTCCGGTTCGAATTTAATTCATCTAATTATGAGGTGCCACGTGGTGAATCTCGCTTTCTCACGTCTTCCCCTCTCCAGCCTCGCACGGATAAGCCTAAGCAACTCGGAATGAAATTAAGCGTAGCTTATGCTATCCAATTTAACTGAACTCTAGGTGCAACACTCTCATGGCACACTAACACATTCGGAAAGAAAATCAATCTAAATATTTGCATGCTGGACTTATAACCGTAAACGAAAAGATATCGCAACTTTGCCGAACTTGCATTTACAAATATATAACTAAAGTAAGTCGGATGACCACTTTTGCCACTTTGATCAGCATCGCTTCAAGTAAATCACAATTTTTTATAGCCTAACCCTGAAAACCCTACAACATCTTGCAAAGAGAGAGAGAGAGAGAGAGAGAGAGAGAGAGAGAGAGAGAGAGAGAGAGAGAGAGAGAGCACACGTGCAGCAAGGCGTCGGCCAGCCATTTATTCTGCACATTCCGCCTGTCAATTACTGGATCTTTATTAAGGAGAAGAGAAAAAGGAGGAGATTGATAAGAGGGAATAAATCTTCCTTAAAAAGACGATAGCGACGGGAAGAGCAGGAAGGGGACGCAATAGAAGGCGGAGCACGAGGAGGAGGAGGAGGAGGAGGAGGAGGAGGAGTAAAAGTAGCTGTTAGGAGGAGGTGAAGAGGAGAAGAAGGCAGAGGAAAGATTTTCAGAAGCTCCTCCGGTTCTCTTTAATTGTGGGTTTGTTGGCAAGTCTCAGGTGATTTTGACGTTGTAATGGTAGTGATTAAGTCTTTTATCGTGATGTTGATTGCACTGATATTATAACGGTAACTACATTAACATTATCTTCACCCGGGAGGGAGGGGACTTGGTGGGGGGGGGGGGGGAGAGGACACAGCAGGTGGAGAACACTCTTCGGGCATAATGGCATTGCGGTCAACGGCATCACCGTGGCCCAAATCGCGGGTTATCGCTTCTTGTAATGATGTATAATAGTCTATAATTTGACCGAGAGATGAAAAGATCCAGTAGTCCAGTCTATTCATTTGTGGAAGTTTTATGAGCGCTGGATACTAACCGTCTGATAATGATTTGCGATAGAGTACTGGATAATGGTTTCTGCAGCAAGCCTTGAGGGTACGGAAGAGAGAAATAATTTTAAAAACCAGCCTTTATTGTTCCGTTTCTTATTTGATAGAAAGGCCAGTTCTGTAGCTGTGCGCTAATGGCTTCAGCACAGAATTTCCTGTTATCAAAGAGCGGTGTGGCGGCAAGGATAAAAATAGTAATAATATTATACAGAGTACCAAGAAAATAATATTTCTTAGCAACAAAACAAAACCTGATATATATTCCTCATCAACGCAACTGCAGAGCTGATGCCGACTCCTCACCTTCCATAGGGTAAGCTAATTCACATTGTTGTTCTCGTTCCTTACAATAATTTAATCAGCGTGCTAATTAGTACGCATTTTCATTTCCTTGCGATCATGTATCAGTTGCTAGCAAAACATCACGCGGAGAGAGAGAGAGAGAGAGAGAGAGAGAGAGAGAGAGAGAGAGAGAGAGAGAGAGAGAGAGAGAGCCGTAGCATCAGCAGCAGCGTTAGTGGCGAGGGAGAAGCTCTGATCAGTATGTTGGCGAGGGTTAATTAACTCAATTTATTTGAGGATAATAAGGGACAGCGGATGTTTGTGCAGACACGACGAGAGAAGGAGGGAATTAATGGAAGGTAAGGGGAGGTGGGAGGGGGGGGGTGACAGCAGAGAAGGAAGGAGGAATGTGAGGCGGAGTATATGATTGGAAAAGAGACGACGTGGTAACAAGAAGGCAGCAATGTTGCATACAAAACTCCAGTTCATGATGAATCTCCTAAAGGAAAAATTGACATATCAAGAAATTAATTTCCCGCGGGCTTCTCCTTCCTTTCAAATGTTGTAAAAGGCTCTTTTTTTTTTTCTAGAGAGGAAAGAGTAAAATGGCTAATTCTTCGAAATCAAATGCGTCGTAAAAGAGAAGTCTGTTGATTACTGCACAATGTTTAAATTTCAAATATTTCTTTTGTCCTAATAAATAAGAAAGAAATTTCTAAACGGCGCGAGTGACTAATAATTATAATTGTCAGAATTCTCACAGCTGCCACCTAAAAGCAAGGGCTTTATTTATGGGAAAGAGAAAGAGGATTCAGTGTCATCCAGCAAACGAATAACAGAACAGTAGAAACGACATCCTAAATCATCGGAAGTCTGGCGAGCAGCGAAGCCCACACTGCCTTCTCCATTGAAATCAGCCACTTACTCTCAGGGCCTGTCGATAGAGCTGCAACAATAACGGACTGCGCGTGTGTGGGTGTCCTCAAATAAGCCGCGATCACAAAAGCTATTTAAAAAGCCGGAATGGTCACAACTACTATCATGTAAGGGAATTGATGTTTCCACGCGTGAGCTGAAAAGCACTAACGGAAGCAATCCATTAGGTCTGGTCTACACGTTGCCGGGGCGGGCCACGGGTAAGAAACAATTTGCGGGTGTGTGAGTGCGTGCGTGCGTGTGCGTCCCAGTGAACTTGTCTTCGCCGATTCCTTCAGTCACAGGTCAGCGTCGCTCAGCAGTTCCATCGTTCTCCCCGTCCTTTGTTATGTCTATGGCCGCGAAGAGCAACGATGAAGGGCGCCTTTCCAACCGAAGGTAACGATCGTGCGTTAGTGCCTTAAAATATGCCATTACCTATTCCTTGGGCGTAACGCCGTCGTCACATGAAATCTCACAGGTAAACGCAGTAGAAAATCACCGCGTTCATGCTGCACCGCTTACCGGCGATATTTTAGGAACGGCTGAGCAACTTCTTGGACGATTCAGTTCAAATTTGTGGTCACGTCGCGTGAGGGAAAGACACGATTAGCACGAACGGTGACTGGGTCCCTTCTCCTCCCTTTTCTCTCCCTCTCTCCCTCTCTCTCTCCTTCACACCGGCAATTTGCTTTCAGAGATGCGTTTCTAGCATTTCAAATTACACGAGCGTAACTTGCAATGATTTCCTTCGTTGCTTACACAACGCGGCGCGAAATACAGCGAAATGGACAGCGTTGGATAATGTACGGATAATTTGAGGCGGGTGAGGGTGGGAAGGGGCTGAGAGGTAGGAGGGGAGGAACTTTCGTACGGATACGAAATCCGTATCTCAGACAGTACTTATAAATCCATTCCGTCGAAGAGGAAAGCCCTACATACATATATGCCTACATATATATAAACATATAGGCCTATGTATGTATATATTTAATGTCCGCTATTCTCGTTTTATTTAGTTGCGTCGAGCCGCCATTACCACCACGACGATCGCAAAATTGCCTCAGTAAATCAAGCGTTATTTATTTTCCTTCAGTAAGTAAAAGTTTCCCACGCATTATGTTTGGCGGTAATGAGAAAATCAATCTACTGGAAGACGGGTATAGGATTACCATCAGAGGAAAACACTTCCCGGTGTTCCGTACGAAAATTGCGTAAATAACGCCTTCTCATGCCTTCACATCGGTTCAGTATTCATCTGTCAGATGTATAAAAGACAAATCATTTTGAAATGTAAGAAAAATACACGCAGAAGCGTCCAAAACATATCTGCATTTACTTAGACATCATGGTTGCAATTCGGACATCTGAATAACACTAATCATTACTTCTGTCCCGGGTCAGAGTCGGGTGGTCGGAAGGCACTTGCTAATAAAAGAGATGTGGGTGATGCCGGCGCCCGGCGCTGTTGCAACAGTGGCAGGCAACTCATTAGGGTAACTACAGTCAAGTTGTAAAGAAAACAGGAAAAAAAACTTCCCCTTTCTCCTTTACTTTCACACTGATAAAACATTGCATTCAACGCCTCTTCCTCCTTCCCCTCCTCCTTGTCCGAGCTCCTTCAACAACCAACCCCCACCTCCCACTCTCCGCTCCGGACCATCCACTGATGCCAGCCCTGCACCCCTTCCCCTAGCCGAGCTGGCCCTCTACACCCCGGCCCTCCTCGATCTTCCAGAAGTCCCGTCTCCTTCCCTCCTCACCTTCCCCATTGTATCTCTCGTCCCTTAAGACCCCATTAGCAGAAGGGCCCTGATTGCCACGTCTAAGATTGCACGGGGCCCCTTATTAGCATTCTGACGACGGCTTAGGCAACTGATGCGCTCTCTCTCTCTCTCTCTCTCTCTCTGATGGATACGCCTCTGCAAACATTCAGTAAAAATGAAAGCTGTACCTTAGTTAAAAAAAAAAAAATACAGTGGAAACACTTTCAGTGTCCGCATAAAAATTCTTGAGCTCCGCAACATAGCAAATAAATCTAAAAAAAATCCTCAGAGTGCCCGTATATTTTATGGTACATATTAATTATATTAAACAACAGTACTAACAGTCTCTAAAATATTTTCTACTGCAGTTGCATAATTATAAATACAATTGTAAATAAACATGCACACTATATCCACGCAAACACATATCATCATATGCCGGAGGTACGGTATGTTTTCTTAGCGCAACGATTCGTCATGGCTGAAACCGACCGATAAAATCTCTCTTATAATTTGTGTTGAAATCATCTTCCCAGTACATTGTTCCTTTTATCCCTTCACTTAATGAGCGTGGGAACCGGCGCTTTCAAGACAAGATACCAGCCTTCCTGTAATAGCGTCGACAGTAATTCGTACATCCGCAAGTTTGTTCCAGTCGTTTTTTTTTTTTTCGGCTGCGGGATCCTCAAGAACATCGAATAATAAACACAAGCAAAACGGCCGAAAGCCGCCACTCATCGAGAATAATTGGTATCCAGGAATAATTTTCCAGCAACGCTAGAAGAACATGTTATTTTTTTTAATTACACAACTCCTTTTGGAGTTGAAGTGGCAAAAGGATAATATGACAAAATAACTCAACCTTTTCATTTCAGACCAAAACCCTATCTCCATAATTGCTTTTGGTAGGTTGGCGAGATCGCTCGCCTCCAAAACAACACGCTAATTAAAACTAGATTTAAAAATGCATCTTGTTTTAATTAGTATATGGAAAAAAAGTGGAATGTTTTAAAATGACACTTTTCACACGTGGTTTTGGCTGGGTGCGCCAACAGGGAGGTGGGAGAGGGGGTGGGGGCAAAGGAGAGACAGAGACAGGAAGAGAGAGAGAGAGAGAGAGAGAGAGAGAGAGAGAGAGAGAGAGAGAGAGAGACGGAGGAGTGCTGCTGGGGTTGGGCCCCTGAGCAGGGATATTCACCAGTGCCAAAACAGACGATGAGAAGGGGTCAGAATTCTACCACCTTACAGATAACAGCATCAAATTATTATGAAGATATTTTACTTAGATATCAATTAGAGAGAAAGCATGAAAACTTGAGGCTCTTCGATAATGAGATTTGCCTCCAATAATGGAAAGAAAATAAGATGCCGAACAAAGTTTGGAGAGCACAATCAGGGAAACCGATATTGGTCAATGCACAAAACACCCACATATAATCTCGCTACACAAAAACGCAACACTGCGGAGGAAATTAGACTCTCTCTCTCTCTCTCTCTCTCTCTCTCTCTCTCTCTCTCTCTCTCTCTCTCTCTCTCTAAATGGGTTTGTGCGTTTCAAAAAAAATTAGTACCGGTGACATGTACTGAAGGAAAAATCTATAATTGAATTTTACCGGTTTTATTTATTGATACAACAAGCTGGCGTGACATTATCAAAGGTTATCTACCCCGATATGATACTGTATGGCGAACGGAAGAAGATCAATTACAGGAAAAGGCGGCGAACACCACACGGTGGTACATTTTTATTTGTATAGGCCTATGCATTAATCTTCAGGGAGCGAAGAATTTTAAGGAATATCGTCGTAAGCGATTATTAAGTAAGAACACGTGGTAAAGCTTATGGAGAACGCGGAAAATTTTGAGAGGAGAGAGAGAGAGAGAGAGAGAGAGAGAGAGAGAGAGAGAGAGAGAGAGAGAGAGAGAGACGCATAAAGAAGCACATGATACAGTCTTCAACGGAAATGCATTGCAACACAAAAATGAACCTTTCCCTTCAGCTGAAATTGGAAACGAAATACAATGGATGAGTTTCCATTACTTCTCAGGGCAGGAGGGGGGGAGAGGGAAGACGAGCAAGGAAAGGGGGAGGAGAGGAGGGAGGAAGAGGTAGGTGGGGGAGGCGCAGGAGGAGCCCAGACGAACGAACGAGAAGGACTTGTGATCACTCGCTGGGATGAACAGAAGCGGGAAAACCAATCTCTTCCTTCTTCTTCTTCTTCTTCTTCTTCTTCTTCTTCTCCTTTTTCTTCTTCTTCCCTTTTTTCACACAGTCGCGCCTCTTCCGAGTGATATTTTCTTTTTGAGTTATAATTAAAAATGGTTTTCTTTCGCTTACTTCTGAGAGAAGACGGTCATCCCAACCATCACTTCACACAACATCCGCAAATCATAACAGAGAGAGAGAGAGAGAGAGAGAGAGAGAGAGAGAGAGAGAGAGAAAGGAAAGCACATAACCAACGCAGGCCACCACAATCCCTTTTCCTGTGTCCCAAACTTCAATCAGGCCGGAATCCAGGCTCAATCCTCCCCTACCATCCATCTCTCTCTCTCTCTCTCTCTCTCTCTCTTGTCCTACCGACGAATCACTTCAGCCCTCCACCTCCACCGCCATACACGGATCCACCTATATACGAAGTGCAATCAAGAACGCAACACACCTCGGAACTACACGGTGAGAGGCAGAGAAAGAGAGAGAAAATGTGCGTGTGTTAGAGAGAGAGAGAGAGAGAGAGAGAGAGAGAGAGAGAGAGAGAGAGAGAGAGAGAGCTGAGCAAAATTTAGATTGAGTAAGCGATATGCATCTCTTTGCCATTGCCAAAAACACGCCGGGAACAGATCTCTCTCTCTCTCTCTCTCTCTCTCTCTCTCACACACACACACACACACACACACGCACACACTCTTTCGGAATTGGAAACATCGTTTCTGCAATCACTGAAACGACGAGAGATGTTTCTCCTAAAGCAAACGTTTGCAAATCACACACACAAACAAACCTCTCTTTACACGATCACCGAATTTATGTCTTTATTAGAACATCGTCGAAGATGAGAAGTTGAGGTTTAGAGTAAACATTTTCCAAAACACGTTTCGAACACGTTCAACAATGAGGAGTTGTCCGGGCGGGAAAACTATTTAAAGAAAAGCTTGAGCTAGAAAGTAATAAGAAACAAAAAGAAAACATACAGCGTCATTACCATTTTTATCTGAATCTGCCAATTTTCTAGCAGCCCTCATCTCCCCAACCCCCCTCTCTCTCTCTCTCTCTCTCTCACTCCTCCATGCCCCCTTCTTCTTCCTCAGCACTTCCTCATCCTGCCCTTCCCCAAACCCCCCTTCAAGGTTTCTCTCAACACGAGAGAAGAAAAAGAGGTCCCAAATGGAAAGAAAGAAGATGAAAGAGAGTGAAAATTTTTGGCACTGGGAGGCAGTAACGTTCAAGGCGGAGTTGATGCGGCATCTAATTTCCTCTCCCTTTTGGATTTGTTCTCTGTCTGAAAAAATCGCTCACAGGAAGAAAAGGAAAAAAAAAAGATCCTAAAGTAAATGAGAAAATGTTCTCAAATAAATTGGAGGAGGCCAATGTTCGATTTCACAATGCACAAATCGACGCACACAAAGCCATTAAAAGATTGTAAGATTAGTTTATCTCCCTTACTTAGGTTTTCCTTTTCCCGTGAACCTCGCAATAAAATACTCCCTGATCTATTACGATAAACCAATTAAGACTGGACAATTTAAATCTCTGCTCACAGCACAAGTGAAAATCTCATCATCTTCACATATCATTCGAAGCAAAATATTAGAAGCCACCACTCCTTATTAGCAAATTACGTCATTATAAATAAGTGAACGTTTTCCCGAAAAACTTAGGAGAGAGAGAGAGAGAGAGAGAGAGAGAGAGAGAGAGAGAGAGAGAGAGAGAGAGAGAGAGAGAGAGAGCATTTTGACAAGTCATGGCGTATAATTACTACCAAGATGGGATAAGAGCTTAACCCGACGACCGAATCTCAACGTAAACGAACCGTAACCTCATTTAATA
The DNA here is from genome assembly GCF_040412425.1 of Macrobrachium rosenbergii. NCBI lineage: Eukaryota > Metazoa > Arthropoda > Malacostraca > Decapoda > Palaemonidae > Macrobrachium > Macrobrachium rosenbergii. The sequence continues at coordinate 4,600,051 of NC_089781.1, forward strand.
TAAATGCATAAAATTTGCGACTTTCTTGTGACGTAAAATATGATAACATCTAATACTTCCTATTAAAATTTTCATTTCAGGAATAATCATCTCTTTCCCGGTCCTCTAGACTTTATCGAACACCAAAGCAAGAAAATATCAAATTTAGACGATTTACTGTGAAACTGCAAGTAAATAAATAAATTTAAAAAAATATTTCGTGTAATAAGTCACACTCACAAACACACTTAAGGTCAACGTTTTGTTTTTAGTAATGTTATACAAAGAAATTTCTTGATACCAGTTCCTTTATAAAACCGGGAAAAATCTCGGTACTTTATAATCCGTGAAAATCAATCTAAATTCATTATTAAATCTGTCCATGTTGCAAGTTTACACTGTTCAAATACAATTTAACCTTTTCTTAACTGGTGGTAGGTTTACTTAAGTTCGTATAAGGGAAAATGATAATAAAATCGCTAAAATACAGAAAAATATGAAAATTAGACAAGAAAGCTAATATTTTACCGAAAGAAAAAACACTATTTGGCTGAAAATGTCTTGCGATGCAGTATCGGATGTGACTTACCTTTCAAGTAGACCCAAAATTATTGCGTTTCCTTCGCCTCTTCAATAACCTCAGAAATTATAATCCTTAAAGAAATACAGAGGAGACGGCATCTTAAACCAAAACATAAGAGGTTCACCAGTGACTCGACGATAGGCTTTCTGGTGCTTGATTAAATAAAACACAAATCTTCTTGCGAGAGACGAGTCCCGTTTAGATTCTAAGTCCCAGGACGAAGGGAAGGTTTCAAAAAATGCGAAAACAAAATAAAAATAAATATAACATATAATTTTTAAAGCAGCACCAGCGTACTTATTCCTCGAATGGTGCGCCTTGTTATCACCGCCACAATTTCACTGATAAAACTCCTGAAACGGCACAAAAGCACTTGCAATAACCGATAGACACCAAGTCCACAAGGTAGTTTGAAACAAAGTTGCCAATGCCGGAGCAGAGAGGCGTACGTGCTCTCTCTCCGGTGTCTGCAAATGGACTGGCCATTCTTCAGACAGCTGTACTCACAGGCAATCAGTCTCAGTGCCATGGATGCCAGCTCCAGGAATTTACTTTGGCAATTTCATGGGGGAAGAGAGACCCTCTCCGGAAAATCAATCGCTTTGTCTTGGGGATACTGCTGGCCCACCTTCCCTCTAGCATCACATCCACTTAAAATACAGAATAAAATACGCCAATAGGCCATATTATGGTTTTTAATCAACTCTCCCAATAAAGAAAGTTACGCTCCGTGCAGGGCCTTAAGCTCATTGAGTGGGAGAGCACGTGTGGAATGCTCGATGAGTGGCCGCGCAGCTTAACACGCGCAGAGCCGCGCGGTGGTGGCGCGTGTCTGCTGGGAAAGCAATCAAGTTAATTAGTCCAATTATACGTTTGTTTGTAGATGCTGATGGATTTGTTCAATATTCATTTTCGGATTTACGTTTGGAAGCAGATATTTCATCTTTCACCAGAAATATCTTGTAGTTAAACACTCGTATTATTTGTGTGATTCGGGCTCGATTGTTTACAAAATGTCTTATACGTCTGTCTCGCGTTTAGAATCTCATTATTGATTTCAAAAAGAAATTAAACTTTTGGTTTCGGTTGTGATTATATTTCTTGAATGTATAACAGATTAAATCAATACTTATTGGATTGCGGCACGTTATTACGAAGAGTAATAAAATTGGTTATTCTAATAAAAACACAAACTTACAGTTTTGATGATTTTAGTACCAGCAGTGACTGCGATAATGATGACGAGGCTAATAGCGAACATAATAATTGCAAAGCAATCAACAGCAACAACAAAAAACGACTAGTTATCTCGACAACTTCACGCTTAAACATTGTCATTCACATCTTGAGAAGCGCAGGTAATGCAGAGCGAAGTCTGCGAAGACCATTTTAATTGTTTCAGCATAATTCTAAAATCTTGAGTTTTGCACGCTAATGATAATAACATATTATTATTATTGCTTTGCAGGTTGTATTTTGTTCAAGGTGCTCTGGACAGCAACTCCAGGTATATTACAAAAAGATAATGCTGTAGAAAATTTGCACTCATATCGTTCTGCTAGGCAAGATGTCACATTGGGGGTGGCCCTATGTTAAGGTTAGGTTAAGAGAAGCTTACGTTAGACTGTACCCCTGTTGAAACGTATCTTTGATCTGCTTTCAAGTTTGCCGCGACCCGCGGAAATACCGTGCGCAAATCTTCTGCCCTTTAAAAATAAATAAGTAAATATGTGAAGTACAGTAAATAATAATACAACTATTTTGTGGTTTTTGTCTTTCTGTTCTTGTGTAGAGGACACTGTAGTGACATAGGTATCGCTTTGTTATCTTACCTTTATTGTTTTTAAAGTTTTGATGCTGCATTCTTAGCGTTCCATATTTAGCGGCAGAGTCCAGATAATAATAATAATAATAATAATAATAATAATAATAATAATAATAATAATAATAATAATAATAATAAAAGAAGAAGAAGAAGAAGAAGAAGAAGAAGAAGAAGAAGAAGAAGAAAAACATGTATCGGAAAATACTTACTCAGATGTGAATTAGTTAGGACACTGGTATTGAATATGTTTTTGGTCTTTTACAAATGTAGCTGCAAAATTGCACATTTTGCGGAAGGATCCACTGGTCACTTTGATATAAGTTATTCTTTATTCTTGGAATTTGCTGGATCTTTCATGGATATAAGTTATTCTTTATTCTTGGAATATGCTGGATCTTTCAGTATGACAAGGAGGTTATTATTAAAGGAAACAAGGCGTGATTAGATTTTTACAATTCATTGCGTAAACATTACGAGCAAGCTCTACTAATTCTTTTACTTATTCCTTTCTCCGCCAATAAACAAGAAAAAAATACTATAACCTTGTAAGAGCACTTCCAATGAACAGGATGCTCAGGGGAATGAAAAGAAAAAGAATAAGAACATAGCATGGTTAAGTAGAATGTTTTGTATGTATCAATATTTATCTTCATCTTTATTTTCCCCTGATGTTCCGACTGTCCGATTGCTAAACTTGGCTGCCGCATCTAGCGCCGTAACCGCGTTTTGAATCTGATTTGCCTATAAATTTTTGTCTTTAGATCTGTGATAAAATGTAGTTTTGTCATCCAATTCCTTCAGCCACTGCAGTTACGGGTTAGCATGTTTGTGTTGGCAGGAAAACATGATTATGCTGGTAGGATAATTTTTTTTTACTGTATATATATATATATATATATATATATATATATATATATATATATATACTATATATATGTGTGTGTGTGTGTGGGGGTTTGTGTAAATATACACATGCACACACACGCCTATATATATATATATATATATATATATATATATATATATATATATATATATATATATATATATATATATATATATATATATATGAATAGAGAGTGAAACAAAATCAAACCCCGGCATAGGAATGAATTTATATAGTATATACTGAAATAAATATATTTTCACATGTTTAATTTTGCACAAATAACAGCGAATACAACTGAATATGCAACTGACAGTACATGAAAAAGTTGTAAAAATATACAATTTAATACAAAAAGAAATATGATAAAAGGCCTTCAAAAGATAATTTGTTCGGTCGCATCCTCAAACAAGGGAACTTACACCCAAGCCAGTGGAGAGCCAAGTTACAGAGGCTATGGCACAGCCCAAAGATTTGAAAATATTGGTTACATGGGTACCGACGCAAGCACATGTGGCTCCTGAGAAAACTTAACAGGGGGCAAAAAGCGTCACGGATGCTTCAGTCAGTCAATAAAAGCGATCAGGAGGAAGGGTTGCTGAGTGCCCCAGTTTCCCGTCCGCAAATTAGCAACTCATAAACATTATGAGTGAAGGTTAAGGGTGCGGTTAAATTAATTGGCTCCTCAAATCCATTAAGACATGGCTCGGAAGTGATGAATATTTTACATTTTGTTTGAATTGTCGCACGAACGTGAATATTCACCTTCCAAAAGCATATTTTTGCACGTACTTGTACTTCATTCACTCATGTATTTTTATAAGTAAAATGAAAACAACCAAAAACTCAAAAACATAGATACATACATATGTACACACACACACACACACACACACACACACACACACACATTATATATATATATATATATATATATATATATATATATATATATATATATATATATATATATATATAATGTGTGTGTATATATATGTATGTATACATATATATATTTGAGTGTGCGTTATTTGGTTGTGAATAAAGTAAGATCACATTTGTAAAAATATATTATCGGATGGTGAGTATTCATATTCGCGGGACAATTCAAACAAGACGTAAAACACTCATCACTTCTGAGCCATGTCTTAACGGATTTGAGAAGCCAATTAATTTCACCGCCACCCTTAACCTTTACTCGTATTATTTAGGTTATGAGCTGCTACTTTGCAGATAGGAAGCTGGGGCACTCAGCAACCCTTTCCTTTTGATTGTTTTCATTGCTGATTGAAGCGTCCGTGGCGCTCTTTTCCCCAGTTATGTTTTCTCAAGTGCCGCATGCGGTTGCGTTAGTAATCATGTAACCAGTATTTGCAAACCTCTGGGGTGTGCCATAGCCTCTGTAACATGGTTCTCCGCTGGCTTGGGTTTGAGTTTCCTTGTTTGAGGATGCGCTCGAACAAACCATCCTGTGCTTCCGTTTAGCTTTTTTTTTTTTGTAATAGATTTTAAGTATGTGCAGTTATTATCTGCTACCAATTATATATTCAGTTTTATTCTTTGTCATTTGTAATCAATGGAACGTTCAGGTCTAGTTATTTATTACTATATACAGATTCATTCATTACCTGATTTTTCTTTTTTTTATATATATATATATATATATATATATATATATATATATATATATATATATATATATATATATACATATATATATATATATATATATATATATATATATATATATATATATATATATATATATATATATAGGCTACATATGTTTGTGTGCGCGTATGTGTTTATTTCCTTTATTCTGTCATTTACCCACTCAAGCCAACCGAAGCTATATTTACAGCAATATAGATATTTAAATGTAGCGAAGATGAACATACACTTAAATAAAAAGAAACCGTGGTAGGAAATTTCATACCAGAACACATGTGATACATTTATTACGGGAGGAATTGAAGTTGAGAGCTTTGTAAATGAAGAGAAAGTTGAGCAAATGGAAAAGTTCAAGAATTTGTAATCAATCATTTACGGATCAGGCGATTGGATACATCTGATATGCCAGCTTAGGGAAGTCAGCAGCAAGCAAGTGAGAACGATAGTTAACAATGAGGTAAGTACGTTACGAAGAGAAATGAATGAGGCGCAAATAAGGTTGTAGGGAGCCTGACTAACTTAAGAGTGCCTACAGGTAATGACTAACCTAAGAGTGCCTACAGGTAATGACTAACCTAAGAGTGCCTACAGGTAATGACTAACCTAAGAGTGCCTACAGGTAATGACTAACCTAAGAGTGCCTACAGGTAATGACTAACCTAAGAGTGCCTACAGGTAATGACTAACCTAAGAGTGCCTACAGGTAACTGATACCATTATATGTTCACAGTTGAATGTCGCACCAAATTATCTGAACTAGAGTTGTGATCTATTGTGTGTGTTGGGCGCATGTGTGCTTTGATATTAAATTTCCTGCTGGTGACTTATACACATTCGAAATTGCTATCGTGATTAACGCACAAAAACGTTCTTCCACATCCTCAGTCGATTAAGCTGAAACGTTTTTGGTGCGTAGCAACTCCGTCACTAACACAAACAAGCACCGCTTTAAGTAATTGAATTTCTTGTCGTCACTTCACTCGATTAAAACCGACCAGAATCATTTGGCGATAGGACCTATCGAACCAACAAAAATAATGTTATTAGATTACTCTTAAACCAAAACAGTGCATAATCTTAATGAGATGGTTTATATATATATATATATATATATATATATATATATATATATTTATATATATATATATATATATATATATATATATTCATATATATATATATATATATATATATATATATATATATATATATATATATATATATATATATATATACAGCATATACATACATACTTACATACATACATTTATTTATTTATGTATGTGTGTATAAAGGGAGAAAGAGAATCATATTACTATATATATATATATATATATATATATATATATATATATATATATATATATATATATATATATATATATATATATATATATATATATATATATATATATATATATATATATATATATATATATATATATATATATATATATATAATATATATATATATATATATATGTGTATATATATATATATATATATATATATATATATATATATATATATATATATATATATATATATAATATATATATACACATTTATGACCTCTTATTTCTGGTCCACTCTTGAAATAACATTAAGGAAAGTCAAATTTGCTTACATAATTTCCTACTGAACCCCGTTATTCGGTCAATTATGTTCCTAGGTAACGAATGTAGTTGAATTCTGAACGGAAAGGAAGCTGGCACTTGCCACTTTCACTGAACAGCACAAGCCCAAACCCAAAATACCTATTTTTTCAGTTTTTGGTTAGAAAATTTGATAGGAAATTCAAGCGAGGAATATAACCGTTAGCTAGAAGAATCGCGAAGACGATAGGTATCACATTAGTGATGAAATTCTTAGAATAGTAACAAATTAAACGAAAAGGATTCCGTCGTTTTGGAGACGTTTGCCTCAGAATTGTATAAAATACATCCTTTCAAACTTGTCAGGCTTTCTTGGTACATCAGGCCCCTCTCCTTCCTTGTAAGCTCACCCACATCTCATTAGGTCTCTCACCCCCTTTCACTCAATCAATTAAGGTAGCTGCGGTAATCAACTCTCCTTCTCAGCACCTGTATAAATCATCATGGCATCTATTCAGCAATCGGAGATGGGGGGAATTACGGATTGTCGGGTGGGTTGATTTACCTAGGAGCATTGGGGAATTCGAAGCTGAAAACTCACCAGCATCGCTCTGAACAATTTACAGTCGCCATAGCTATATAAGGGATTCAGTTAAGGATAAACGGGATTCAGTTAAGGATAAACTTGTTGTGATCAAAATGAGAAGAGAATCAAATTTGTATTAACGGTCATATGTTTATTCTGTAGGAAAAACAATAACCAAGGAAATATGGAGTATTTGTTATAACTGCAGTTCTTGGAAATTTCTTTTCACGTTCATAATACTCTAATGCCTGGCTCGTGATTAGTAGGTTAATCAGTACTAGGTACTGATTCCTTAGATTCTGGGAACCTGCCATAGGAATAAGTAAGGACTTTCAGGTCACGTTAAGGCAGTGTCGCTTTTTTTTTTTTTTTTTTTTAAGTCAAATCATAGGTCGATCTTTTGGAAAGCTATAGCCTAAGGAATCGGCATGAAGACAGTGGAGGCTTTCGATGACAAATATATCGAAGAACATATATTTGGCATTGTTTTAGCTAAGTGGGTTTTGGTCCAGCAACATTGCATTAAGTACTCGCGGACATTAGTAGTCCAAGCACCATATAAATGTTTTCTGTTTAAGTATGATTAAATCTGAAAATTGGAAAATAAGAAACAGAAGGGCGATGCCTCTTTTCTTAGTATATCCAATCTTCCTGCATCATTCATAATCAGCAATAAACTGTTAAATACAAGTAACAGAGTTATGTTGTACACGACCTTTGAGAATTACATTTAGTTCAATTCTTAATCGAATTTTTGTTTTTCCATAATGTTGTGCATTGGCTTTTTACAGACCAAGTTATGGTATATATCAAAATAAAATTTTTGGCTAAGGTTATAAGTTCATTATCCACGAAACGTGAAAATGCAAAATCAGCTTGGGTTTCTGGTCTTCGTTTGAGAAACTAAAATCGAATAAAAGTTTAGCATTTCTGTTTCCGTGAGATGCGGATAATTTTGCACACACTTCAACGACAGCAAATCGTTTAAGCTTAGAAAGATAAAGGGATCTATCGTTTTCGTTTGAGGCTCAGATATAGGACTGGTATAAAATCAAGCAGATTACAAGAGAAAATAAAAGAACAATGAACAGTTTTCAAGACCATAAAACAAATTGTTAATAGTCTCCATTATAGTCGGTTGTTTTCCTAAGGTGAAAATTCTGAAGCAGGTTATTAAACCTGGCGAAGAAAATAAGATAATGAGAATCTCATGATTCCGAAATATATATAGAAATAAAGTGTGCATCAGAAGAAAATGGCAGCAGTAGAGAGTTTTTTTATAATTCTTCAGATCTTTCTGCTTAAAAAAACAACTTTAAACGGTAATCAGAATTTTATCAGTAAGGTTATTAGTAGGATAGAATGAGCTTCCACAGAACTAATTCTTCATTTTTAGTTATATTTATATTCAAGGTACAAAATCTTTTGACTACACACACACACACATATATGTATGTATGTATATATATATATATATATATATATATATATATATATATATATATATATATATATATATATATATATATATATATATATATATATATATATATATAACTAAATATGCTTTTGGGGCAAAAGTTTTCTTGTATGCAGATTTCGTTGAATTCAATGGCTTTTTGGTTGTTGATCAACTTTTTATTAGTTTCACAATACTTTCTAAATCTTCTACGTCCTTCAAAGTGTAGTTGATGGATAAAGAAACGAAGATTAACTCTTTGTTCCATTTACTGGGAAGACAGCACCACAGCTGTTCCGTCACTTGTCGTGACCTCTTCAGAGTGTACTACATTTTCTTTGCGTACCCGTATTTTATTACATGGTGCGGACGGAATTGTAGCGTCCAAAAACATTAACAATAGATACATTTAAATACAATACAATAAAATTAAATTACAAAGATAATTTTAACTGAATTTAAGTTGTACAAAAAAATACATTACAAAGAGATTTACAGTAACCAAAAATGTTTAGGTGAACTGTGGTTTTTGCTTCCAGTACAGTTCATCTAAAACGTCCTTTGTGGTTTTGTTTCACTCTAGTGCAACATTTTCTTCACGTACTTGGGAAAATTCATTTCTAAATTTTAATTTGTTTTCATTTTTTCACCCTTTTGTACACATGTACATGATCTTGTCTCTTGTTCTGGAACGGCACTTTGAACAACTCAGTTTTCGTATGTATTATGTTGTGTTAAAACGATAAATCAATGTATATTTTTTATAAACTGTGTGCAGACGTTCATGTTTAGTATTATTACTTAGGCTTCCTATCACTGCTGTTTATGATATGTAATTATTCATTAGAATCAAATGTATTTATGTGGTTTGTACGTGAACATCGTTTTTTTTCTGGTACAACTGGACTATTGTTTTGAAACCATTGGTTTTATTAAAGAACGGGTGAAAGAAGTTAAGAAGTACTGTGAAAATATACTTATCTTTTTAGGGGCTGGGGTGTGGGGGTCGGTTTATGTTATTACTGCAACAGTCTTGCTTCTCTTGACAATAAGGATCCATTTCTGTTCATCTTCGTATTTCTACGTTTATCCCATTACGTCTACACGTACCTTCCGTTTTAGTGGTGACGGTGGGAGAGGAGGGGAATGCGAGGGCGGGATGCCAGCTGCAAGGGGTAGGAGGAGATACAAGCAAGCAACAGGATAGCAATCAGCCAAGCAATGGCTGTAATTAACAAAGGTTCTCCTCCCGATGGTCGCTTTACATCTCTGCCGCCAGGGGGACAAACGACCACTGTCACTCCCCCAAAGCTCCAAGTTCCATGGAGGACACCCGCTTTGAGCCCCCAGTTAAATTTCTTGATTGCTTCAACGTTGGAATGGCTATATACGGTCATTGAAAGAAAGAAAGAAAAAATAAAGGGTTGCAATGGTGGTCACTTTGAATTGTCTTTATTTTTTCGAGTTTTTCTCTACCCAGAGCGAGTGACAAAGGCCAGTGAGAGTCCCAATTGTAATTCTCCAAAACATGGTTCTTTTTTCTTTTATTTTGCTCTGAGTATGTAAATGCCATTTTCTCATAAACCTGTTTTATGAAAAGGAAGTGGAACAGAGTGGAAGTAGTTCCATCATGTTATTAGACCCTATTTATGGAATCTTTTTTACAATTCATGCAGATTTACTTAAACTAAATTAAACTCGTTTTGATACGTTTTGCTTGTTTCACGATAATCTGCACCTTTAGTTCCTTCAACCTTAGAGACCATAAATGCTACAATTTGAGTAAAGAAAATGATTATTAGGCCACGTTTTTTTTTAAATTTCAGTTCCTGTAGAACCAGATGGCTCACTCAGCCTCTCAGCATTGGTGATGGAGAGAAAGGTAAGTGAAAAAAAATCTATTTTCTGGAAGAAAGAAATCTTCACGTGCTTGTTCATGGGACTGTTGTCATTTCTGGAATGGAAACGGCGGGGACAATTTTCAAGAAAGTTTCTAAACGTCTTCAAGTGCCCATAGGAAACCCCCATTTGACAGTGCTTTGCGAGTAGGGGAACGATGCTGTTTGGGGAAAACTCCTGGAAAGAGTGGGAGGAGCGGTAAATTTTCCCCTCTTTTTCTTTTTTTTGTTTTTGTTTCGTTCTTTTCGTATAAAAAAAATTCCATTTCATTTTTCCTCCAGCAAACGATGTTCAAAATGGCCTTCAGTATTTTTTTTTATTTATTCATGAAGAAATTGTGAAATTATGACACCCTTGACACAGATTTTTTTTATGTTCGTACTTTTCTGGCCACTCTTCAAAGGCGTACAGGTTTGAGTTCTATTAGTTTATTCCTGAAATATAAACTAATAAAAACAGGTTAGGCTGTATGTTCAACCCTCTTGATCTAAGTAGGAAATGGGGAAAACTCGTGCACACATGCATTTACACTCACACCACTGAGATCTGGAATCGATCAGACCTGATTGAAGAACAGTACATGCAAGGGAAAAATGTAAGATCCGCTGAACCTATATTGTAGTCCTGACTTCAACACGTAACAGTAATTTTTAAGGAAATCAAGTAACATATAGATCAATAAACGGGACGAATTGCCTCCAACATAAACAGCATCTGAACAAACGTGTTACCTTGCAAAACAAGAATCTCGTGAAAGGGGAATTTGATACTTGCCGCTGTGTAAGCTGCATTGTGAAACTAGATCTGAATAATAATAAAAAAAACTAATTTACGCTTTTTATTAAGAAAAAGTCAAGAAATCAAATAATCATATATTTTGCTGGGATACCTAGGCATTCACCACTGGAATTACAATGTTTACTTTTACGTTTATAATTGTACATAACATTCATGTATACCTCGCACTCACAAATACCTGCTTATATTAGAACATGAACATATGTACTGATAAATGTAAACGCACATATACACAGATTTACATACATGCGGGCGCACACACACGTGTATATATATACATATATATATATATATATATATATATATATATATATATATATATATATATATATATATATATATATATATAATGATAAAATACTCAAAATGGTACATTCCACTACAATATGGAATCAAACCAATTAAAGTCCTTCTTGCCTGTGAACACAATATTTTCGAAACAAATGAATAAATTTGCGCCAAAACAGGTAGAGCGTCCTTTACCTGTAACGAGCTCCACTCCAAAACGTATCTTAATGGCTCCACAATTTCTGACAACTCCGTCACTGTAGAAATAGAAAGCAACGTGTCATAATTGTATCTGGCGTCTCAAAATTCCATATTGGCCACTCGTGTCCTTTTATTCAATATTCTAGATTTATAGCAGTATTCGCTGATGCTAATGGCATAGAAGAGGGAAAGATTTGTATTGGGAGCGTTAGTAAATCACTTGTCGTGCGTCGACCGCTTGAGTTGGTTCTAGTGAATGCATGCTATCGATAGTAAAGGCAGAAATAAGGTTAGCAGAATTCATAAATATACACAAGTCCGTAATTATCAAGGGAGTTGCATATATAGGTAACCTAATTTGGCTGATACAGTCAGGGAAGTGTATATATACAATTATGTATTTATAGAGTTAAATTTTTCAGTGTTCTTGTGTAAATTGGGAAAAGAAGATATAAAACTATTTGTAGTTCAGCAAATAATGTGGTTAGCACGTGTCACCTTCAAACTTTTGAAGTAAAAAACTTGCTGTAAGGTGAGCCGAATACGCAGGTCGACAAGATGCTAGAAGCCGACTGCAAGGCTTTGGAACATGGCAGGAAGACCATGTGGGTCCTGTATGTTGCATTTCAGCACTCAGTAAAATATCTCGCACTTTTGTAGCAATATAACTATGAAAGATGAATCTACCTGGCGATGTTTATATAACTGGCTGAAGACATATTTTGATTATACTTATGTTCTCAGCTTGAGTATAGAGCTTGCCAAATATGCATATATATCTTGCCTGGTAAAGGCCAGATCGTGTAATTTCAATATTCTCCTGAGAGGGACGTGAATTTTTATAGATTTTCCATTAATAAATGTTAGATCTTTCAATTTGTACATTTTCTGTTTAAGGGTGGAACTACAATGGACGGGGCTTCTGTTATTTATAATCCCAGTAGAGGGCAGAGATTGTATTATCTACGGTTAAACGCATAGTTTTGACTTTTAATATTCTCTGTTTAGGTCTAAGTTTGCAATAATAATGACCTTGGTTAAGGGTAGAGCTTGCAATATTCATATTGTCTTGCAAAGGACAGAACCTGAACTGTTTATATGCACCGGTTAGGTAGCGAAGTTCGTAGCGTTTAATCATCTTCTCTGATGAGTGGCAGAGCTGAACATTCAGGCTTCAGAGCTTCTGGGTGAGCGCTTTATTTGTATCCCTTCAGCAAGGTACAAATATAAATGTTTCTCTGTGAGAGAAGCAGAAGCGAGCGTGCTGACCAGAAAACAATACTCCTCTGAAGCATATTGGACGTACGAAAAGAAACCTTAACATGTACTTGCTGATTCAAGATTACGCTAGTGCCAAAGGCAGATTTTTTTTTTTATTTAACAGTATTATGTAAGTTATCTTTTTCCATAGGAAACCTATTGCTAAACAAAGACAATAGCTTAATGTGTCTTTGCAACTTAATCATTTGACAATGGACGAAGATACTAGTATAACGTAAAAATTTCATGAGTGTCAAACAGAATGAGCTGTATTATTTAAGCAAATAAGTGCCCTTTGCTACTTAAAGAACAAGTACAGATAACTAATGATACTACTACTGATAGTAATAAATATTATTATTATTATTATTATTATTATTATTATTATTATTATTATTATTATTATTATTATTATTATTATTATTATATCTTTGATGTGTAAATCTGTCATGATTCGTGGTTCCTGATTGTCCTTGATGACATTCACATCACGTATATTCACTTAATAAATTCAACATCGGTTTCACTCTTCAGGTTTATCAAGTGGTGAGAACAGCTATCACTTCAACCGAAAGCGTTACTAAGGGCAGCAGCTGACATAAACGAAGTCTGTTGATCGCGTTCCGAAAACAAAATAATATCAACGCCAAAGCCTCTAAATCAGGCCCGCTATTAGGCATCATAACATTGCCAGACAGTGGACGTTCTGAAAATAGGAGAGGAGTCTGTCGTTAATTTTACTGCTTCGAAAGATCTCTCTGGAGAACATTTAGGGCATTGTGCCCCCAAAAAGAACACGTGTGTTTAGCGAGCAGGGCACCCACTGGGTACCACTTTGCTGGGTAATGGCTACCACTTAAGTAGGGCCCGTAGGAGAAAACCTAGATTAAGCTGATGGATTCATTCTGGTTTTATGAAGGGTTATATTAGACCGGCGATGGAACCCAAATAAGAATCTATTTATGTTGATCGAATAAGCAGAGAAGTCGGAGGAAGGGAGAGGGGAAGAGGTGAGGAGAATGAATAATACAGGATTATATTGAGAGAGAGAGAGAGAGAGAGAGAGAGGAGAAGAATCTTGTCTTGCTCATATCTTGCTAAATGACGCCGCTTCTCAAAGGAATGCTATTATATCCTTCTTAAACGGATGTTGCAGCACCGCATGAAGGATTCATAGCCATTATCAATCCACATTGAAATGGACGTTGTTATTACAATGGGTTTAATGGCTTTGCCGTTGGTGTGTGTGTGCGTGTTCGTTTGTATGTGAATGTGTGTCTTTGCATGTGCATTTAGCTGAGAGAGAGAGAGAGAGAGAGAGAGAGAGAGAGAGAGAGAGAGAGAGAGAGAGAGAGAGAGCGTCACTGCTGTGATGAGTGACCATCTGCAGACGGTCATTACGAATTGTGAGTATGATATACACCATACATGATGGCCCATCTGCAACTCGCAACTTATCATTCTCAATGGCTCTTATAGCATGCGTCATGATTCAGTCATTTACCGGATGACGAACTAATAACCTCAGTATATCGCGGTTTATGAACGATACGCTGCTGTTGCATTTGCCAAGTTTGATAGCAAATCGGAAAATAAATAAAGAAATAAATAGATAATTAAGTAGATAAATAAATAAATACACAAATAAATAAATAAATAATGAGAGACAGCATTGCATCCACTTCAGCATTGTCAGGACCTGGCTTCAAGTGTACCGCGATAGTGCTTTACAAGAAAGGTGTTATCGAACGCTGTTGGAAGAAACGGACAGGTGTCAAATTTATGGGGATTAGAATATATTCCTGTCGAGTCCGTGTACTTATAGATAACAGGAATTACTGGAGGTACCGTAATGTGCATTATTCTCGGTACACAGAGAAAACCTGAATAACGTGGATGACCAGCAACCACTATCAATACTACTACTAGTCTAATAAAAACCACGGTAATAATAATAATGATAATAATATGGAACGAGTCCCTCTTTTAGAGCAGTGTTATTAAAAACAACATTTGTTTCAACGACATTTAGAGAAGAATAGAGACGACTCTCCACAAAATAATAATAATAATAATATTAGGAAAAAGGCCTTCTTTAATACAGGTTTTGTTAAACAAAATGGCAGTTTCAACAGCATTTATTTTATGTAGTAAACGCTCAATTGATAAGACGAATTGAGCGTTTACTATATAAAATAAATGCCGTTGAAACTGCCATTTTGTTTAACAAAACCTGTAATAATAATAATAATAATAATAATAATAATAATAATAATAATAATAATAATAATAATAATAATAATCGCTAGAGAAAGGCTGCTGTACTTTTTCCTCAAGTACTTGCACTGTGTAAATGTTCTTATTGCTCATGTCACATATTGTGATAACCGAGTTACGCTGTACTAGTGACTTGCTATTCTTGTCTCTTATATCAGTTGGCTATTGAATAGGCAAGTTCTTTTGTTCGGTTTCTTTCTTGAAGAATATAGTGTTCATGTACATATCTCTAAAACTTTTTCCTTGTCTTTAACTGTAAAGATAAACAGTCATCCATTTTTTCAGTATTCTTCTGTTTCAGAAATAGAAATAGTTCTCTCTCTCTCTCTCTCTCTCTCTCTCTCTCTCTCTCTCTCTCTCTCTCATACTGTGGCAGAGTTCAAAAAGAATATAACAGATTTGTTGTTACTATCAAACCGCAAGATTTCATAATTTTCTTTAAGGCTAAACACATTTCTCTCTTTCACACACACGCACACACACACACACACACACACACACACACACACTTAAGAGTTATTTCTTACTTTCTTATACGGCTTTCACTTTTAAATACAAGCGTTTTCATTCGGTGGAACATAACGTGACAGTCGTAGCTCCTGATAATATTACTACAAACCTACAAAAACGTCTCCTGAAAACACTGTTGACGTATGGTCAAGAAAAAATAATCAAAACGTAAGGTAAAATTTCTTTAAGAAAATTGTTCATAAAGAATAAATTCTTAAAGTCATGGAAATGGGGAAAACGTTGCGTAATGTCATTCAAATGCATTTTTATCTCCACGGCAAAGATGATGTAAAAAAAACGTCAACGACAGTCCGAATTTCTTTGACTTATTCTTCATCAGTACCAGAGGAACACAGCTCCTAGAAGAACGATAATCATTTGACGTACGGTGACCTATAAGTACTAGTTTTGCGGTCCAGTTTATTATAAATGGCAAATGATTTACGGAGTTGCCGCAAGTGCTATGTTTACCAAGCTTGCGAATGGAAAGAAAACAAAATAATGTTGAGAAAAAGGAATGACAACTTCAGTATGTTACCGATCCAAGAGGTACCCATCAAACTATGGCAACAAAAACAGGCATTATAAGTAACCATTCATTTGCAGATAATTATTGCATGTTCACTTCACAAACGTTAGTGAAATAAATGCAAGGTAAAAATATCATGTAGATAGATATTACAATTATCATACAGCAGATGTCAAAGATACATAATTTTTAACAAATAGACCGAGGCCTTTATAAACGTGATAAAAGCAATATAAAATTACTGAACAGACGAGGCAATTTGTCTGGTAATGATATCTCATCACATGCCGAAATCAGTATGTTTGGAAGAAATTTTCTAATCAAAGATCTGATCGATGGAAATACGACTAAATTGTACTGTTCCGTTAACAAGTTATGTGTTTGATAGTTGATTACGCCATAAAACTAAAAAATAGTTAGTTCCCACCTGAAAAAGCTACATAATAGACGGTTACTCCTTTAAAACTGTATAATATACTTGGGAGTGACTCAGCAAATTA
>NC_089781.1:4621896-4631896 GCF_040412425.1 Macrobrachium rosenbergii
TAGAATAGCTAGCATAGGATAATAGATGAACACCTTGTTATTGAATTGCTCACACTGAGAATCAAAATAGGTATTAATGAACAGGGATATATAGTTTGCAAGTGTTTGAAGGTATGAGAGGGAAATCTGGCATTTGTTTGTTTGACAGCTGTTGGAAGGTTCTGTATTATTTTACAAAAGGGCCCAGTCAGAACTTATATATATTACTGATATCACAAAATACAAGTATCAACAGGAAAATTAACAAAGAATTTAGTTGCAAACTTTCTATGAATTTTCTGACTCAATAAGCAGTTTTACTTTACAGAATGGATATTTTCGTTTGATAACGTGCTACTCAGTACGTCTCATAAACCATACTACTAAGGATGAAAGTAAGTTCAAAAGAATTATGGCATCGTGTAATTATTTTATCCCTTTTTCAATAATTGCAAAGGAGCTGGCCAGCACCTGGTAAGAAGGAATGATACGTTACCATCAATGTTTCACTTGTTAAGCCCACTTATTTATTCTCGACAAACCTGAGGATCAACAGCTTCACATGTATTTCATAGCAGCTAAAAAAAACTGTGCCTTCCCCAAGGAGACTGCAGATCGTTTCTCCAAAGGAGTACAGACTGGAGGATTCTTCCGAAGATAAAAAAAGAAAAGAATAAAGTTACCTCAAACAAGGCACGACTAGGCCTATAAAATATGAAAGTGCTTGTTTTGTGCTGTATAGAGATCTGAAATATGTTGGTCCCTAGGTTAGGTTAGCACGTATCCTCTTCTTGGATGTGGTTTTGTAAAAACCCGTGCCCAGTGTTATGGGAGGTTAGGTTTGAATGTATTCACTTTTTGTCAATTAAGGGGTGTCCAAGAAGCAATGACACCGGCCAGATATAGCTAAGGAAACAGAAGTTTTGATTAGATTTGATAAAAATACTAGCTATATGTCTACTGGCTTTTTATGGGATATGAAGGACTTTCCCCATTATTTTAGTAGGTTTTGAGACAGACCTATCTCCCATGGGGAAGAGGTTCAAAGACGTTGTTATTCTTCTTTTTCATAAGAGCTCTCTATGTGTTGGTATGTGTAAAGTCACTTAGTATAAGCAGACACATAGCATATACCTGTTGTGTGCATGTAAGTACCTTGACATTCCCTCTCTGTCTTGGCGTTGCGCACCACCACTGCTTTTCCCCCTCCTCACACGCAAACCTTCATCGCTCTCATTTAATCTCGATCAAAACTCCTCTTTCAGTCTAATTTAATTCACTTCATCTTAAAGCCCAATTCCTCCTCCAACATATCCAGCGGCACCACCACCACCACCACTACCATCACAACTCACTCATATAACGCACATACATACACACGCATATGCACGTTCAAATGCACTTTGGATAATTGGTGTAAAACAAAAGAGCTCCTTGGCATTCATATTTCATATCTTAAGCTGTCTAATGTGAGAATTCTTCCTTCCATTCCTTGGGGTTCAAAAGAAAAGAGAAGAGCGCTTTCAGCTTATTTCTCTTCACTCTCTCTTGTCTTTCTTTCTATTTTTCTCTAGCCTTTTCACCATTCTCTTCAAATCTCATACATATACACGTATCTTCCTTTCGGGTGACGGTAGGTTTTCTGGGTCGTGGGTTTGCGACAGAACAGAAAAGAAAAGGAAATCCCACAAACATTAAGCCCTCCCTCCGCAGCCTTCCGTTTTCCTTTCTCTTTCTTCTTTCTCTCTCTCTCTCTTTTTTTTTTTTTTTAGAAAACCGTGACAACTTTACTTTGCGATGCTTTTGAAGTTCTTATATAGCCACGGATCTTTCAGATGGCGAGGTGTGCATTATCGGTAACAAGGACCGCGCACAAAGCTTTGGCGGATGTTATGATTATCCAAAGATCTTTGCCTGGTGTGATGCGGAGGAGACCTCCTATGAACGGCCTCATTGAGCAGGTATTAGGAAGTCTATCATCCTGCGTACGTAAAGGAATGGGGAAGAAGCATTGATCACTCTCCGTGTTCATATTTTAGCCCTTGTACGTATCAGATACCGAGTTTCGGTGGAGGCAGTAGTTTACATGATAGCTGTAATTGCCTTTTTTTAAGTTTTCGCAACAACATGTCTGTAATTACCTTGGGTAACTTTACTTTTCTTCGCATTCTGTTTCCTTTTCTTTTTTTCATTGCTGAACAAACATGCTTAACGAGCAGACGGGTATAAATGCCGGTCATTATGCTTAGAGTAACAACACTGACAGAGCTAAATAGATACCCTGACAGACTGACAGACAAGACAGAGAGCAGACAACAAAGAACACGTACCTTCCCGTCTCTGTCTCTTCCTCTTTCTTCGTTATTCGAGATTTAGAAGCAGTGATTACAGAGTACGTAAGTCTCAGTTTGTATAATTTTCTTCAAATGTGCCCATTTGATTTCAGCACACAAACACACACACACACACACACACACACACACACTTGGATTTACTTCTCTCCTTCCATTTCTCAATTAACTTATGTGTTTCTTTTATCTCTGCAATCAAATAATACCCTAATGGATATGCCTTCTGAACACCACTTAAGCAATTAAACTTGCGTCATAATAAAGATTATTTTTAACACCCACCAACGACACTGGAGAAGAAATAGGGGACTGGGGAGTAAAAGGAGGAGGTGGAGGAGGAGGAAGATGAGGAGGAGGAGAAGGAGGAGGAGGAGGAGAGGAGGAGGGGCTGCGGGAGAGGAGAAGAGGAGGTAGGGTTTTTCACAGAATCAACGTAAAAGCGAAGTCATTTAATTTCTCGGGAGACCCCTCGGTCGGGAAGGGGAATAAGAAGCGAAAGGGAGTGAGACTGGGCGATAACTTCTGGGAAACCGGCGCGATGTAAAGATCAGAAAACAATTGGCCTGATCCAGACAAAATGAAACCATTTGCTGATGTGGGCTCAGGTCTCTAATGCAATAGCTTATCCCTTAGAAGTCAGGCGGACATTACATCCAAAAGACCTTATTATAACGGACAGGGCCTGTTGTAACGGCGATGCCGTATAATACATTGGGAGTGCACCAAACTCTTCTCATGTAATATGATACTGTACTTAGCATCCGTCGTTTCTCCAGTGCGCAACCAAAATGGACGGTAATCCTACCCACGTCCCCCCCCCAAAAAAAAAAAATTCCATTTATTATATAAAAAAGATTTCAAGTTTTTAGCATCTACTGAAGTCTTCATATATGATATAGTATATTCACATCTTATGACGTATTAGCAGTTATGGCATGATTTGAATAATATTCTGCTTGAGAAGATATCTAATTCTTAATGTGGTATTACCGCAGCAAATATTGGTATAATAGCCATAATAATAATGATGTGAGAAACCGGAAACGCTATGTAAGGAGGTGCCTGCAACCAATGAAATCATAGCAGCCGCATTTGAATATGAAGTTACTGATTTGTTCATATAATCCGGTGTTGCAACGAAGGGTCATCGACTCCATATAGAATCGCATACATTTCAGTAAATGAAGAGAAGATTTTTAGTTTTCGTTTTGGCAAAGCTCAAGCAGCCATCAGTCGGTCTCGACTGATTAGATCGACTACCATCACTGTTTCAAAATCCAACTTTAGAAACCAATTACTTTAACGATGCTATCAGTTCCCCTTAGGACAAGTCGGTAGAGTTCTCGGCTGGCACTCGCTAGGCCCGAGTTCGATTCTCCGGCCGGCTAATGAGGAATTAGAGGAATTTATTTCTGGTGATAGAAATTCATTTCTCTCTATAATGTGGTTCGGATCCCACAATAAGCTGTAGGTCCCGTTGCTAGGTAATCAATTGGTTCTTAGCTACGTAAAAATAAGTCTAATCCTTCGGGCCAGCCCTAGGAGAGCTGTTAATCAGCTCAGTGGTCTGGTTAAACTAAGATATACTTAACGATGCTATTACTACTGTTGATAAAGATAATATTCTTTTTCATTTTTAGTATTATGTGCCACTCTTTCAAGGTACTAAATATATAAAGGTCTCCTACATAAATAACAATGAAAAGTGTGACCTAATGGAAGTTCCCTTAGTTTACGACAGAAAGAAGAGTAAACAGAGAATTTCCCCTAGCGTGGTTGCTCACTCATAGTTTACCATTACGTGCTAGCGCACCAGAAATCTTGGTGACGTTATCCAATAGCGCTGCTTTGAGCCTTATCGTCAACTAAGATCTTACATCTCATCTTAATCCACTTCCATTCCTCCGAGATGATAGTCTCTCTCTCTCTCTCTCTCTCTCTCTCTCTCTCTCTCTCTCTCTCTCCAGTGTACTTCACTTCTTTGTTTGGTAAGGAGCGATTCGTTCATTATGTACGGGCAAACTGCAATGGCCATTTTTCCTTCTAATCATTCAGCCATTTGTAATCATTATCACTAATGTAATGATTTTGCAATTCCATCGGACTGATAATCTATCAGTAACGTTACGCACATTACCTGCTTAATCTTCCTAAACGTTAGTAAATGTAGGTAAAAAACAGATTTGGCAATGGTAAAACACATCCTTTGTCTTAGCCTCAAGTAAATATGAAAAAATACTAGTATAAGAAATGAAGTTGATTATTATCGGTGATAATGAAAGAAGATTACTATTAGTTTACATACAAAAAATGACAGTAACATGTTTTACTTCTGTATGAAAGCCATAAATAAGTATGAAATATATTTATCACTGGAAAGGCAGTTTATCGTGGTTTTGTAAGGGGCAAAAAATTTATATAATAATTGTTGCTTTATTTTTAGCAAATAGCTTTTTATGGCAAAGTGCAGAAATTTCATAGTTCGGCTGCCTTTCGACTGGTCTTCCTCACGCATACTCGTATTTCAGTAATGTTGCTTTTCTGAACCCCGCTGAAATAGATTTAAGCTATTCAGCTCTGGCACCACAATAAGTATGTTATCATGGAGGCTAAGTTTATATAGATCGATGAAAGAAATATAGGGGTAAGAAAGCCTTCAACAGAATATCATACAAATCTTTTTATTGCATTGGTTTTGATGCTCAGTAGATGACATAAATATTCTTAAAGTGTGTATGATTAAAAAGGGTATTTATTACAGTTTTGTTTATTGCTATAAGAAGTGTATAAATGTCTAGTACTTTATCAATTGCGAATTTTATGGTAAAGTATAAATGTTTTTCGTATAATTTTAATTTGTCCCTCTGCTCTTTTGTTTCTGTTATTTTATTTTTTTTATATACACTGTATTAGAATAAAACTGTTTTCCTTTAAAACAACTCCAAAGTCAGTATCTTGCGTGAAAACTCACTTTACAGTCACCAGTCAAAGAGAAATGTTGCAAAGCTCAAATGCTGTGGCACAGTGTTACACATTGGAAGAAAATTCATAGATACACCTTGCATTTTCATACAGTAGAATACTTATCACAAGAAATAGAAAGCTTCATAGCAAGCTAAAAATTGGGAAAAATAATAGTACCCCACTTATTACAGTGTATTCGTTAGAATACAAGCTTTGCATAAAATTAGAAGAGAAGCGCACACGAGGTTACAGAATATATAAAAAAAGATAATTTTATGGGATATCGTTCTCTTTTTTCCAGTTTTTGAAAATTTGCCTTTTTCACAGACCAATATTTTTCCATCGTTTTTGCTGAAATAAAATCGGTAGTTAAAACTTAAGCATGGCGGAAAAAACATCTGTTGACATTCTGGTGGTAATAAATAATAATAATAAGGGTTTTGTCATTTATTAATAGCTGAGAGCTGGCAGTTAACGGAAGGCCTATAAAAAATATGGCTGATAATTTTACTCGGAAAGAGATCTACAAATCAAAGTGGGCCGCAAATAACATTCTAGGTTTGGTGAACTTGTGTACATATATATATATATATATATATATATATATATATATATATATATATATATATATATATATATATATATATATATATATATATATATATATATAAAACATATGTTTAAAACGACACCTACTGCGTAATTGTGTTTGAATATCGTGTCTATATATGCATGATTCATAACGAATCACGTCATACCAGTTGCCGACGGGACCTGTCTTTCCTAATTAATCGAAAATGCTTGTTGCCACATTAAAGGCATATTGCAGATCAAATTCGGTCTTCTGGCTAAAATGTCATGTGGAAAATCTACGAAGGGGACGCGAAAACCCATTAACGGCTTCGAAAGATATTCTGTACAATATCGTGCGCACCCGCACGCGCGTAGATGTAGATAGCCAACTGCATTACCTTTGGCCATTTGATATCGTCATAAATATGAACGTTCAAACATTTTGCCCCGATGACATAATGTGCAGTTTGCACGCACATTCCCGCGTGCTTGAAAAATCAGCAACCAGAATTAAAGATCTCCGAAATGAAATCGTAAATGATTTCCAGCATCCATATGGCAGTGATGAATTCGTCATCTCGTATCGTTTAATTGCTCGCTTGATGGGCACATGCTACTGCTGATGCTGCTGCCGTTGGGCTGTGCGATGCTCATTTCTTTTTTTTTATAAAAGCAAGCAAGCAAGCAAACAGGAGTGCAGGCGAGCAATTAAGTCAGAAGAAAATATTCTGACAGAATGAAACTTGACTTAATTTCTTCGTATATAACAAACATAGCCCGGAGCTCTACTGGACCGCACTGTTTTTAATGAGCTTTCACTTCCAGAGGTCAAGAGAATAATCATTCCCGCCACGTGAGACAAAAGAACTGGTGAAAGGGTGGCTATTGTTATGCTTCTCTCAAGGAAAAATGGAGGAAAAGGAGAGAGAGAGAGAGAGAGAGAGAGAGAGAGAGAGAGAGAGAGAGAGAGAGAGAGAGAGAGAGAGAGAAAATATACATATAAATTTAGCTCTCCTCACTGATGACTTGTTGAAAACAACAGCAATAATGGCACTGACAAATGGAACACAAATGCAGCCAATAGAAAAGACCAAGTTCGTTAACTCTGAAGTAGTCCTTTTTTTTTCTTCCTCGGTTTTTTCTTCAAGCTCTTGCCTAATTACAGCTTTATAATGTTCGTGTCATTGTCCTTTATTGAGTAAATGGAAGACATCTGGTATTCAAATAGAGAAACCCTGAATATTACAATGCCATAAACCTAAAGGTGGGCACAAACTTGAAGGTTGAAGACCCAAAAGACTAGGCTGCCGGAGTACCTAAGCCTCCATTTGCGCAGATAGTTGTGCCCGTCAGAATATTTGACATTTGTCCCTGAAGTCCTGTCAGGCATTTGTTATCTCCAGTGTAGAATGTGGGGCATCAGAGATAAGAACTTGATATGCACCCTCCCACCCAACTTCATCCAAACTTCTCAGATATGCCCCTGGCAGAGTTTGATGGCCAAAAATAACAAATTCTTTTATTTCTGAAATTGATTAATTGAATTCATTGCCTCAGATAAGGAACTTGAATATGGAGTACTTTACCTGTCTGCATTCAACTTCTATGTCAAACTCACGGTATCTTTCCCACACTGATTAATAATATAATTATAGGTAGAGTCCTTTAATTTTATCGCTATTTGGCGCAAGTGTATTCTGAGCATAAGTAGTCACTCACTGAACAATCGTCGGGAATAAAAGAGATCGTCCTTATACTGTACTGTTTTGTTTACCAAAGATTTGACTAAATTACAATGCTTCCAGTGATGCTCTTCATAGCAATGCCTCTGAATTATAATTAATTATATCTTGTGCTCTACTTCAGTGTAATGTAAACAAGGAACGTGAAGATATTTTTCCATATTTAGTCAAGATATTGTTATTATTTTATTTTTTTGCAATCTGTAGTTGAATAGAAATTAAAGCGGTTGTTATCTTGTTTCCAAGACAAACGGTTCCCATGATCTCATTTCACAATGATTTGATTTTCATTCTGCAACATAATTTAGAAACCAGTAACCTTAGAAAATGTAAATATTACTGTATTGTTAACTACTAATATTACTATTGTCTGGCCAAACTTTTGTTGAGAATCACGAAGGTTTGTTCAGAAGAGAAGTGTGATGTTATCAGAGTTAATATGATCTTAAATTTCACTTTGGTACTGATCCAAGATTCGTGCATTTTTGCCTATAGATTTTTTTTTTATTTAAAATGGTAATTTCCTGCATTTTGTATATGACTTTTGTTATTTAAATATCCGCGCATTCAAATTTCATTTCTTTCCCATTTGCCTGCTCTGTTCTGTACATACTTCTTTCAAGTCCCTGTGGTTGAAAAGGCAATTACTATATAGGATGACTTTCATTCATCCTTGGCTTCTCTTATAATCTGCCGGGGAACTGTTGCTTTGCATTACCGGGATTTTCACTTCTTTTTTATGAATACCGCTATCACCTGTGGCGCTGGAAATACGTAATGTTACTTATTATGTTGTGGTCTTCCACGAAAGCTGTGTTACGGTTACAAAAAAGTTATTTATTGCCTGACTATGACTCCAAAACTCTCGACATCCTTTAGATAATTTTCATTTTGCCGCTCTGGCAGATTAGGTATATTATATTTTCTGCCTGTATTAATTACGTTCGTAGGAGATACTAGACTCACCGACATATAATGAAAACAAACTTTCATGAACGATTCAATTTAGATGATGTACCAAATTGTGTTATGAGGTATTGTGCAATCATGCTGTAGTAATTTCAAGGCCTAAATTACCTTTTACTTTTGATTACCAATGACATAGCGTGAAAAACCCGCCTTGTAAAAAAATCCTGTGAACTGAACAGACATGAATAAAAAGTCGACGTAAACTGGACAGGACGCAAAAAGGGAAGACAAAAATGCCAGGAAAAATACTTTTTAAAGGTAGTTAATTATCGCGTATATGCAGTATCCCACGCCATATTTCCCTCCCAGCTGAGTGTTACGCAGTCGATTCCTGTCATCAACTCAGCCTTTTGCCTCGTGATTGGAAATTACAGTGTGTCTTTCCAAATTTCGAATTTATGCAGATGTAGTCTGTTCTCCCAAATGATATCGTTGTGAAAAAAAAGATCATTGACTTTCGTTTTATTACACTGCGCATTTCATGCGTGGGAATGAAGAAAAATGAGTTTGAAGCCTCAGCATTGTTAAATATTTCAACCTGCAAAGAAGCTGGAGCTTATTATTACCAGCCACATTTGATGTGTTTTTTTAAGTACCGAGTCTAAGTGTGATCACATTTTGGGAAACATCATATTATGTGTAAACATTTCAGTACAGTTTAAGTGCACTTTTATAGGTATCAAAGTAGTGAGATGTAATATTCGTGTAAATTATGTGAATCCCAGTAAATCTCAAGGCAAGTGCGCTCATTTTGACAACGCCGAACACACTGTCAAATCCAGTAATGGATTATCATTTATCTTTTCAGTACCTGTCAAATGGAATTTTGTATAATTCACCCGAGTGAATATTATATTTTTTAAGCTGAAGTGACCGAGAAGGGTATTTCGGCATGGCCAAGTTCAGTCTCTAAGATAAGAATTAAGTGATTCATATTGACGCATCCTAGCAGCTTGGCCCGTCGTTGGAAATCCATAATTGTCCATTTAGACTGCAAGAAGCCATATTAAAGGCTACCAATAAACAGCAGAAACAAGGGGCATGTCATAGTGCTATCGCCCAACATCATAGAGAACAAACGTACGAAAAGATTGGCGTCAAAGCACACAGGAGACGAGTCACATTAGTAGATAAAAGAACTTCCCCAAGATTCTTAACAAGATAATTATAAGGATAGTATGTGTATGGATACAGGTGGTACATACAGTATTTTCGCTGTTCAAACTCGAGCATATAAGAAATTTGTAACGCGATTTGTAGCTCATAATGCTACGTTTCTTAGAGGCGGTATGAAATATAAGTGACGATTTTCGTTTACCCATTCTGCGTAAGTTTATGTTATCAGGATGTGTCTTTGGTGATGTAACGAAATGTATTCAACGTCCAGTACTAAATGGACATAGTTTTCGTCAGCAGAATTAT
>NC_089781.1:4644396-4719396 GCF_040412425.1 Macrobrachium rosenbergii
TTGAAAGACAGTGGAGTAAATGATCTGTAAATTTTATAATGGGTTTGATTGTTTGAAAGGTTGAGAACTAGAAAGATATGACGAGAGATTGTAAATGATGTTGTTTGAAAGACATACGAGAAGATTTTTGTCTGTTTTTGTGCTAGGCAGGATGGTATACAACAGGTTTGTAAAAATAGTGTATACATGCTCAGGAGCTAAGGTACACACCCCCTTTTCCTCTGCAAACTTTCCCTTGCTAAACTTTGGTTCGACACTCCGTACTTCACGGATGTCTGACTAGTGATTTAACCTATTCTGTGATAGTCCTTCTTACCTTTATTACAGTGCGTCAGGTACTGCAATGTATTTCACATACAAAATGATTTTTTTCCTTTGTGTTGTGTTGTTTTGTACGTTGTATACAGCATACTTATATTCCACACAACTAAATGCCTGAGTAGAGATTTCTCTTTTTCCCTTGCTTCTCAAAAGCTGTCTTTGTCTAAGTTCACTCAACTTACAACTAGTGCAGTACATTTCAAAACTAGTTTTAAATAATAGGTCATAGTTTTTTTATAGTAGCAAATTGCAGTTTTACTTTGATGAATTTTCTGTTTTGGTATTAATTAGTTAACGGTTGTATTTTTAGACGGTTTTGTAGATGTATCAATAGCTATTTTACTTGTATTAATTTCCATACAATGTTTGAACTAAAAGTGATTACCAGGGAAGAATACCAAGCAGGAGAGAATGAAGCACTTGGTATTCACTGTATTAAAATCACGTGCATGTTTTATGATTTTGAGTAGTGGTATATATATATGATGTATATATATATGTCTGTATATATACATATATATATATATATATATATATATATATATATATATATATATATATATATATATATATATATATATATATATATATATATATATATATATATAGAGGGTATGTGCCTGGTAGTGCTTTCCCAGTTTATGTAACATTAGCCTATCTTTATTTTCATTATAAACATAAATGTGAATACATACCCTATATATATATGTAAATGTATGTATATATATATATATATATATATATATATATATATATATATATATATATATATATATATATATATATATATATATATATATATATATATATATATATATATATATATATATATTGTCACAAAGTGATTAAGTACCCGGTTATTACACAAATGTTAAAACCAAAAATTTACCTCACTTCAGCCATATACCTGAAACATAACAGTAATATTATAACTGGATACTCTAAAGGTAATAGTGATCCCTTAAAACTTGCTTAACACTTGGAAAATCAACCTAAGTTTATCAAGTTATGGGTGAGGTAACAACTGTTAATAAACAAATAAATCAGGGGAAAAAGGGTATCACTTCATCAAACACTATAATTGTTTCCCAGGTTCTAATTCGCTTCGATAAAATCAAAGGAGAATGTTACAGATATATCACTTACCTTGTACAGCCACACAAATATCTCTAACCACTGGTGGTCAAAATGAAACAGTGTGCTTTTCAAACTTTAAACAGTTCAGAAGTTATAACTAGAGTTCACAATCTCAAAAAGATTTACTATTACTTGATAACAATGTAAGATTTATTTAATTCTTAAACAAGTTTAATTCACAAAACTTTAATTTATCAATAAATTAAGTTAACTGAGCAAAATTCAGACTATTAAGATTTATTCCAAATTTGAAAAAGAAACCTCAAGAAATCAAAATCAGCACAAATATTCAATGTTAAAGTATCAACACATAATTTTGGGGTAACACTGTGAAATTATAAACACATGAGCACATAAAAATAATATGAAAACAAGGACATATTAAAAATTAATATGCAGCAGAAAATATACCAACAGCAATTTCACTAAGACAAAGTCTGTTTAAAGATTATACCTATCTCTAAAAAGATTACATCCACTTTTCAAAAGATCATATCCACCTCTTACCAAAATCACTAATTAACATTTTACCAAAACCACCCCAGTTTTGATCATAGTAAAAAACAAGCAAATAACACATTACCTTACACCTCTCTGCACTCCATTGTGCAATTCCTTATTCCTCAGTAAATACACTTTACAATGACTGCGCAATGCAAGTATTTTTAACCATTCACAAAACTTATATGTATTGTGGGAGAATGACCATAACTTTACACCCTTCTATATAAGGATGGGTTGAGAGAGTGAGAGAGAAATTGCCACCTTATCCTACCAGCTCCCTATTCTACCTAAGTACTTTTGTTTCACCAACACCTGTTATGACTCCAAACCTGGGCTACCAGTTAGTCAATTAAAGAAAGAGTTCCTCTCTCTACACTAGAATAAACAGAATACAGAATTACTTCTTCTATAGAATAAACAGCCTATTCTTGGATTTATTTTTTTGCTCAGAAAGCAATATATGTTTTGGCCCTTATTTAAATGATTGGCAGCTAACTTCCTGGCTGGACACTTGTTCAAACAAACATGAGTTTGTCTCTGAATGAGTCTCGGCTATCAACCTGTCATCCCTCTTCAAAGATAACATGAGTGCTCTCCCTCGCATACCCATTTCCTTTGTGGCCACCTCAGTACACACAGTTGTGCAAACATGACCACAGGATGATCTTATCTGATCTGGTCACAAAAATAGCTCTCTTTACAGAATCTGAAACTCCCACAAACATTATTAATGTTATTTCACTCCATATATGACGATCACTAAAGAAAACATATACAAGCATTGTACAAAAGCATACATATTACAAAATCTCCTCGTTATATTTCATAGCACATGAGATATCTGAAAGAAAAATCATATCAAAATACAGACAACATGTCAAAAATACAGAACACACATCAATTTTACAGAACATTCACATATTATAAATATATATATATCAGTATATATATATATATATATATATATATATATATATATATAAATATAATTATATATATATATACATATATATATATATATATATATATATATATATATATATATATATATATATATATATATATATATATATATATATATATATGTATATATATATATATATATATATATATATATATATATATATATATATATATATATATATATATATATATATGTATATATATCCGCCATGTGTATATATATATATATATATATATATATATATATATATATATATATATATATATATATATATATATATATTGTAGGATATGTATTTACTTTTATGCATTTATAATGAAAATGGAGTGAGCTAAGGTTACATAAACCGGGAAAGGACTACCAGACACACTTGATCTTTCTATAGCTCTCAGTAGCCTTCCATTTGTACCATCTTTCGTAGACTTCATGTTTAATACGTCATAAGAGAGAGACAGAAACATGGGTGTGGAATAGAAAAGACAAAAAGGTGGCATTAGTTTATTTGATAATCAGAAAGCTTTCATTTTTCAAAGGAAAAGGTAGTAACTTTACTCAACATAACATTTGAACCTCACCGTCTTTGAAGACTGCAGGAAATATTTGTCTCTTAGTCTAGAAAATCCAGGAAAAAGTTTTTTGGAATACAGCACTGTAAACCTGCACTTTATCTCTTGTCAGAATTGGTGTCTATCCGGTTGTTATGATTCATAAAAAGCGAAAATCAAGTTGTTATGACTCTATAATGAAGTCAATTTGCGTTAAATCGAAGAAAGATCTAATGATAAATTTTGAACTGGTTACAGCCATGCACTGATAGAAACAGTAAATTAATGAACACTGCTTATTGCATTCGTTAATTACAGGGCACAGCAGCGGTTTTCGTCAACAACTGATAGATTGCCCTTTTTGTGCAGTTTTTACTCTTGGAGGAAGTGAGTTGAACAAACAAATTTAGACTGTGCCTTTTATTCCAGAGATGCATGCATGGCTTTAAACGTTATTTTTTCTAATATCTTCAGAGTGATGTTCGCCATTGTCCAAAGAAATTGAATAATAAGCAGTACCTACAGTAGATTTGCGTTCAGTAAGCCTATGTTGTAATAAAACAAATGAGATTGGAAGTTGTTAATCCAACAGGATCTTATGCCAGTAGTATGGTCTCTTTCTCCTCAATAGGATAGATTTATAGGGACTTCAAAACTTCCCCCAAAAAGTGTGTCTGCTGACAAAGTACGTTGTTTTTCAGATGCAAAACAATTCTAAATCACCTTCCCTAAATTCCAAGTAAGAAAATTTGCAACCAGCTATTCAAGATATTCCACTTCGCACACTACCTGCTTATCTGTCTAGTTATATTTTTATGTAAAAGTTATATGTATAATGGTTACCATAAATTTGTCAACTGTGTGTATATATATGTATACAGTATACACACACATACACATATGTGTGTATGTATATTTTTACATATATATAATAATTTTTTGTAAAATAATTATAAAAAATCTCTCTCTCTCTCTCTCTCTCTATATATAATTTTTGTAAAATAATTCTCTCTCTCTCTCTATCTATATATATATATATATATATATATATATATATATATATATATATATATATATATATATATATATATATATATATATATATATATATATATATATATATATATATATATAATATATATATATATATACAAATACATATGCATGTAAAGAGAGAGAAGAGAGAGAGAGAGAGAGAGAGAGAGAGAGAGAGAGAGAGAAGAGAGAGAGAGAGAGAGATTTTTTATTCGAAACTCGAAATACTTTATAATAATAAGCATGAGTCTTCATAAATAAGAACGTGTTCGTGTATTTACAGGATATTTTTCACTGTAATTCCAGATAAAAATTTTATGCAAACAATGGGACATACTCGGCATCAGTGCCCCGCTTGCTTTTGCAATTGCCACTTTCTTATCTGTTAAGATTCAAGAAAAACAAAGTTTGTTATGAAAGCGCTGAAGGAAGTAGAAAAAAAAAAGACGAAGGAAAAGGAGGGTATCCTTAAACACTCTTCCAAAGTGACAATCCTCGTCGGTAATCCTTTGAACACACTTCATCTTGAAAGGATTGTCAATCCAAACAACCGGGCGTTCGCTCCATATATTTACCTATCCTTATTCTCAACAGGTTTATATATTTACATCTTCGAGCGCCCACTCTTTATGCTGCACAGATAGCTGTCATAATAAAATGATAATAGTTGGGATAATAGTCATGATGATAAAAATTATTAGTAGGAATTATGATAAGGAACTGAATATCAAAGTCTTGTGTAATATTTTTTTCTTTTTTAAGAGTAAAGGATGTTTAGACTTTTTTTTTTTTTTTTTTTTTGAGAGGTGTTCATTTTCAGCTTAGGTCGGAAACCTCTTCTTCCCCATCATAACCAAAGTAAATAAAGCACTGCGTCCGGCCCTTCCGATTTTTTTCTTCTCAGCACGCCATTCAATTTGTTGCATTCCATTAAAACTGATTCCCGTCCAATGAAAGAACAATTCTCCCGTCACACGTCTTCCGTGTCCCTCCGCTTCCTGCCCCCAGCGATCCCGTAACCTCCCCGTAGGCCCCCATCAACAACCCCAGCAGACCCGGGTGGATGGGGTGTCACCCATTCCACCCACTCAATTAGAGACCTTTCACTGCGCCTTGGCAAGTGTTTGCAGGGGGTTTGTCGTGTGTTGACCTAAGATAAAGGACCTTTTACACGCACTGTCCTGCCCAAACACACGTCCTGCCCCGAGTGTGAACCAACTTAATAGCAGGTATTAACGGCACTAAACAATACGCGCTCCTAGCTCAAGTCTGGACAAACATGCATTAAGCCCCAAGACCCCACCTACCAGCACTTCACTTGGGTCTAACGCTCGCTCCCCTTCTCCCAAAACTCTCCTTCAGACCCTAACGCCATACCTATCCATCGCCTCGCTTTCTTTTTTCCTTTTCGTCACTCTTTCGTACATGTCAGGCTTTTCCGTTGTTTTTTTTGTGCAATTTTGAATTTCAATGCTCTCTCTCTCTCTCTCTCTCTCTCTCTCTCTCTCTCTCTCTCTCTCTCTCTCACACACACACAAATTAGACAAAAAGACAGTGTACTATTTAATATCATAGAATTAAAAATTATGAAATATAAAAAAAATTATTTTAATTATACAGTTGTACTGTTGCTTCATTTACGTTCATCTTCAATTTATTAAATTCTTTTTTTTTAATAGGATAAAAAGTTGAAGTGTATAAGAATTGTTGCAAGAACACTGTAAATTCGTTGTGCAGGCAACACTTCATAACAATTTTGGACAAAATATACAACCTTGCAGAATGTGTCCTCTCCACCATTTTTGCAGATATTAATTTGGTCATTTATCCTATTCTTTAGAAGGGCACGTAATATCTGCTAGGTAGCTTCATCCTATTTTGTTAAAATTTAGGTCTACAGTCTCTTGTATGATCTGTTCGGTTACTTTTTTTTCCTGCCTCTGTTTTTTCTGTATGTTTAGAGACCCATGTTGAGAACAGACTGGTGTGAAACCAGTTTTACCTTCGCCCCGTCTCTATTTGTGCCCTCATAAGCCCCAATTTGCTTTGGGTGTTCGGTTGCCTAGGGAACCCGTATCTACGTGCTTGTACTGCACATTCAGCTCAGTAAAATAATGTTTAGTAATTATATCCTCAACGTCAAAGTTACAAGATGAAGAGGACATTGACTGCGATGATACTTTTCCTCCCCTGATGAGAGAAAATGAATTTTTGCTAATAATATTAACATACATGTAATGTGAAAAACAAAACCTAATGCAATGAAGATTTTTCCAAAGTTACGTTAGCTTCAGCCGAATGAATGAAGAAGGATATAGAAAGACTTGTGGGCACCAGAAGAGTTGAAAGACCTAACCTTACACGGATGAGATCTGTGAGTCAGGAGGCTGGAGCTGAGTGGAGATTCGAGGAAGTGAAGGCACAGGAAAAAGAAGAGTGGTGGAATTTCGCTGAGCCCTTTGCGTCTCATGGCGTTGAGGCGATGATGACGATGATACAAGTGTTGGATTTAAGCAGAGCTAAACAAGCTACATCTTAGGGACTCACAATGTGCATGGACCTCGTAAAGTAAAACAAGTAAATAATGCGCCGAAGGTTCTTCGGAGCAATCAAGTTTTCTGTACAGCGTATAATGCTGTATGAAGCTCTCAGCCACGGCCCATGAAACTCTCAGCTGCGGGCCATGAAACTTTTAGCCACGGCTGCAATTTGGTAATTTTGATGATTGGAGGGTGGATGATCAACATACCAATTTGCACCCCTTTAGCCTCAGTAATTTTTAGGGTCTGAGGGCGCAGATAAAACGTGTGTACAGACAGACAAATAGCCATCTCAATAAGTTTCTTGTACAGAAACTAGAAGAGGGTCGGCTTTAGTATGTCATGGTAACTACGAAAGTAAACTACATCTGTGTTTGTAAGTTCACTTTTTCCTTTGGTCGGGAAAAAGTTACCATGGGTAAGGGACAGAGCGTGAGTCCTGTATCGTCATACCGCGAGCAAATATGACATATGTCAAGGAAAGAACACTTCCTCTGACAAACCACGAATTTGAACTGAAATCAGCATGGCCAGTCCTATACAGATTGGCATGACATAATGCACATTTAAATCTCTAGCGAATATTATATGTGATAATGTATTATTGTGAACAGACCCTCTCTCGTTCGATATCCTTGCCTGTTTGAAGGTTTCAGACAGAAATGAAATTACTGCTCAGCTCTCATGGTGGGTTACCGAACCGTCTTCATAACCAGGCGCTGGGTTTCTTGGGCGGTAGACGGCCTTACTTCGATTCATTTTTACCACTTAAATCAACTTTATTATTTTCGTGAGTATCTGTGGGTCTGTATGCACGCAGTCCATCAGACTTGTATATTTTGTAGGTTTCTGTGTGTATCTAGCTAATGGCATTTGCGTGGGTGAGTAAGTTTGAAAGTAAGTGCTTTAAAAGTTGGCAGCAGATGATTGACCGAGCAAAAGTTGAATGAAAAAATCTTTACAGCCAAATGACTAGCGAGACAAACTCTGCAGAAACGAAAATAAAAGAATACAATAGTGAAATATGTTGCTAAGAACTTATTCACAGAATGGAACATCTCGAATTCTAAGGCTACTTGAAAATGCTAATAATTCAGATGTGATGTCGAGTTTGATTTTTCATTTGGATTCTTATATTACGATAAAGAACCCAAAAACAGCAAAAATAAAAAAAATTATAATCCGACTATTGTAAGATAGTAATTTAACGTTAGTTTTATTTTCAAGAATAGACGTGATGTCAGTATTCAGAACTTACAAATGTATAAATATAAAACCGACCAACTCTTTTGGTACTTGAATTCACAATCTACGTACCCTATATTTGGAAACGGAGCATAATACATCCAACACTGGGTATGAAAGGTTAAGCAGCTGCTTCTGAAATATCATCAGCAGAAGAGCAAACTTACCTTGCATCTGAAATGAAACTGTCGGTGAAACGTCGCTGCTGATAAGAAAGGAGCCTTTTGACTTAGACTTGATGAAAGCTGAAAACAGAATCCTGTAAGATATGGAAACTAATCATAGGTTCAAGGAAGAGTAAGTCTCTGACAGAGCTGCAGGACCTGCTTAATACGTAGCGACGGACATCTGTATTTCTAGAGAGCTCGCACAATTTTTACTGAGTTCAAGGTAATTTACGCCTACAGGTTGTTATTTTCTTCTCAGACGTGAATATTGATATTTTGCAAGTGGGTGGTATTTCAGTTTCGAAGATACGTGGGAAGTCTGAAGGCACCCCGGCAGAAATAACAAGATTTTCTTGGAAGCATTAATGCCAACACCCGCCGCCACCCAGGTTCGATGGCTTCAGACAGCATTAACCGAAACATTACTCTGAAAAGGGAAACTATTTTTTGCTCATGAATGTCCTGCGCTGTTATATTTCACTGAAACATGCATCGCAATTTTTGCTTAATCTACAGCCTCTGAATTGAAGCACATTGGATAGCGTTGGTTATTAGTACACACAATTAATTGATGAACTAGTGCACTATGTTTTACTTGTACCGTTTACTTGAATATTAAAATTCAAATTGCAAGGTTGATCGTAAATTTCAGCAAAGCTCCATTGCTAAGTAAATCTATTTATACAGTATAAATCTTGAAAAAGAAGACTTACAGTGAGAGGATCTGTATAATTTTTCCATTGTTAAAGAATTAAAAGATATGTTAGCAGGAATGTGAAAGATTAACTCAAAATTACCAGCAGCTCTTTTTACTCCATACAGTTATAAACAATTGTATGATATACTTAGACCTAAAGAGAAACTTTGGATATTTTATTTTAATATTGGTAAAAATTCCTGGGGTTTTAAAAAAATCAGCTACTTTACATCTCCAAGTGCATTCCGCATTAGCATTTTTATCAGCTTATTGTGATCGCTCCTATTGTTATTTCAGCAACTGTCAACTGTTGTGGATAAACTTGCCAGCCACGATATTCATCAGCCACTTCATTTGCCATTATCAATGTTATTTCAAACATCCTGTCGTGATTGTGGTGACGATCTTATCATAAATTCTGTCGATGTGTCACAGACAGACGAGCAATAGATTTGACTTGCCTAGTTCGTTATCAAGAGCAGAAGAAAAATAGCTTCTGTTTATTTTATTCGCGATTCGTATCAGAAGCTAATAGGAAATGACGTCACGGAAAAGCAATCGCCTCGCCTTCGTGGATGAGCTGGTGTTTCTTATCAAAACAGAAGGACAATAAGCAATAAAAAAAACATGGTGAAGATAAGCCGGGGTTTAAAAGGGACAAAAGAAAAAGAGCAAAACATAGCAAAAAAAAAAAAAAAACTGATGTGGTTCGAGAAAAATAAATTAGAGAATTAGCAAGTGACAGAGTTTCTTTCATGCGAGAACGGAGGCAAATGGCTTTCCTAGCCACAGAGCCGGGCCATATGGTCAAAATTTCATACATTCATATATTCACATGTCTGAAAGAACAGTTGTAAAATATTTAGTATTATTGGATAAAACTATAGTTCCGTATGAGAATATATATCATAGATTTTTTTCGAATTAATGTAATTACACTAAATAATAAGGAGTAATCGACAACTAAATCAAGACAAATACATGATTCACTTTGGAAGTTTTTCTTTATTTTCTTCTTTTATCAGTACAATAGCAGATGGGTTGTCATATATATATATATATATATATATATATATATATATATATATATATATATATATATATATATATATATATATATATATATATATATATATATATATATATATGACATTTTTATCACACCGTGATTTATATACATTCATGACGCTACAGATGTCGCTTAATATCCAATTCACGCTACTTCGGGAATATCCCCGATGGGGAATTATCACCGAAGGGGAATTTTTTAAATGATAAATGGATCGGTACCGCAGGTCTCGATCTCTGGACACGGTATCTTCCAGAAACTCCATTCGATGGTCAAACATTTGTAGCTCCATGACTATATATATGTGTGTGTGTGTGTGTGTGTGTGTGTGTGTGTGTATATACAGACACACATACACACACAATCATCACGCCGAAGCAACTACATGAACCTTAAATTTAGAGACGATCCTATTTCTCTCTCCAGTCACTCCTAATTTTACAGATATAACTTTGGTTCCTGATGTCGAAAGTTAGCCTTTTCATTCCCACGGATTGCATGTGAAAGTCCATCATTTTTATGGTAATTATATCTTGTCTTGTAGTGAACGTGGATATTTATTTAATTTTTGGTCGTCATGCTCATCTCGGTCTCGGAAAAAAGCAAAATAAGAAGTAACACTCTCTCTCTCTCTCTCTCTCTCTCTCTCTCTCTCTCTCTCTCTCTCTCTCTCTCTCTCTCTGAGTAAGCCAGCGGTAAACATGTCTGCGTAAACATGCATTAAAACTTCCCTCACTCAGGAGCAGGTCTTCTTCTTCTCCTTTCGCTTGGGACACGCGTTACGCCCTATACATTCATAAACATAGGCGTCCAACATACTTGAGTCATCAGACATTTCGAAGCTTGTTCATAAACATCCACATGGAACTAAATGGGAGGCCATATTCTTGTGTAAACAATAGTTGCGTACTGCATGGAGAAGTGATTGCTCTCAGGTGACTCGGCTGGGGTCGGGCAC
The DNA here is from genome assembly GCF_040412425.1 of Macrobrachium rosenbergii. Taxonomy (NCBI): domain Eukaryota; kingdom Metazoa; phylum Arthropoda; class Malacostraca; order Decapoda; family Palaemonidae; genus Macrobrachium; species Macrobrachium rosenbergii. Next base: position 4,655,579 of record NC_089781.1, read on the forward strand.
CAAACATATATTGTATATGTATGTAGTTTAGTATGCACAGTGTGTTAGTTTATATGTGCAGTATATACATATATATATATATATATATATATATATATATATATATATATATATATATATATATATATATATGTGTGTACCCATGTGTGTGTGTGTGTGTGTGTATATGTATATATATATATATATATATATATATATATATATATATATATATATATATATATATATATATATATTGTCACGTTCGTGCTGCCATGTATTTGGAAAGGTGGCTTTAGCCAGGATTTCTGATAACTACACCTGACTGAGGGTGGCTGCACTCTGGTGAACAGAAAAAGTTAAAAGTGAAAAATACTCAAAATTACTAATAAATGAAAGGGTTGGAGGTAAACTCAAGGTGTCTACTAAATAGCATAATTCATTAATTTAGTCAGAAGATAAAATATGTACAGGAGCTATCAATAGAGCTCTGTGGCACTGTCAAGAATTATGTTACACAAAAGAATCACCAAATGCTCAGGCAAAGTGCCACAACCACAAATCTTTACACACTAGGCCTTTCGTAGGCTAACAAGCACTAGAGATCAGGGAGGATCCAAAGGATGCACAGTAGGGGGTAGGATGAGCGAGACCGTTGCACTGTTGATAGTCTGGATATGGCACCTGGATATGCAGGAAGGTGGCAACGTTGATCTACAGTTGATACCACACAACAGGGACTTGAAATCATGGATCTGCAAGAGCAGGAAAGTTGAACACATAGGAATGGAATTGAGTAAAATGACAGTAAATTCATGTAAGAAAAATAACAGGACACTGTCTTACGTAATAGTTACAATTAAACACAAGTATATGAATGAAACTAAAATGTGTCACTATTGATCACAATTCCACCACAATCAAAATCCCAGGAATCTCTGAGGGAGAGGAACAGGTATATGGTCACAAGAATTAGGAGAACAGGTGCATAAGCGGAGGTAGGGTATAGTTAAGGGGCCGACAAACAACTTCTGATCACATTACCTTAGGTCCTTGGACAAGACGTGATGTTTGTAGAGCCAGGCTTCTGCTGCAGGGCATCAGCGGAAGCGTTGTCACTCAAGGTTCCCCACCAGAGGAAAGTTTGACGAAGTGTAGGGGTGTTGGTAGGCTAGTAGGGCATCAGCGCACAGAGGTGAGTGGCTGGATATGGCAGTCCTCGGCATAGCAGTGGAGGAACTACTTCAAGTAGGAATTGAGCATGGTCACTCGGTGACTTCTGGATAGGGGGACGTCATCAGGTAATTCAGCAGGGTGACATATGTGGGAGGTGGCTAGCAGAAGGAGTCCAGTGGCGTGAAGTCAGGAGAGTAGACTAGCGGAGTAGCATAAGGTCATCTGGCGGTGATGTGTGTGTATGTGTGTGTGTGTGTGTGTGGTGCCAGGAGGGTGACGTCGTAGAGTGACATTGTAGAGGTAACTAGCATGGGGTGTACTAGCAGTGTGTTTTCTGGAGAAGGTTGAGCAGAGTGTCTACAAGCAGTGAGATACCTGAAGGGGCCTAGCATAGGTGATGCTAGCAGTGTGACTCCTGAAAAGGAACTAGCAAAGAATGGTTTGTTGGGGCCAGTATATATACCACAGTTTGCCGGCAACATTTGTATTTTGACACTTGATAACCTCTTCTTAATGGGTCCTCCATTGTCCTCCTCGCAGGGCATGTCATTATCAGCCAGGTACCTAGGAAAGTCATTGTATGGCAGCCAGATAAAGGTTCAAGAGAAGAGGTGTCAGTGGGGGGGACAATTAGATGGGAGAGTTGAGGGATTTTTAGGCAGGGATGCAGGTTTTAGTAGGCAGAGCTGCAGGTGGGGGTCAGGTCAAGAAAGGTGACTCTTGATGTCAGCACAGGTAGTTGAGAAGGAGGGGAAACTCAGAGAAATGCGAAGGGGCACGCGTGACTGGGGAATTGAGAAGGATGGTAACAATAGAAGGAACTCTCAAAGGGGGCGTGCTACTTGCAAGTGGCTGCTAAAAATGTCACCTTAGGAGCGCAGTACTAGAGTCAGGTCAGATCAGTATTGACTTGCGGTAGGGTCCTGCACTTAGTTTCTTGCTAGACATCTGCACTGGCTTAACTGGGTCTGGGAAAGCATGGGAATGCTTGGTGTGAAAACATCGAAACTAGTACTTCTTTTGAAATGCACGTTAATTCATATTGGGAAATAAAATAATTTACTTTAACTTATAGGCGAAAATCAAGGGGGAAAAGTCACAACAAACGGCAAAGACATTTGTAAACAAAAACAAATATATATATATATATATATGAGTATATATATATATATATATATATATATATATATATATATATATATATATATATATATATATATATATATATATATATATATATATATATATATACAATTTAACCTGGAAAAATGCTTATCATGAGCCGGTTATAGACTCTAAATGAATGATTTCATCACTTACCTCTATTTTTGTATAAAATCTGACTGCTGTTGATTCAGGAAATAAAAAAACAAGGAAAAAGGGTAATTTAACTGAGGTGAGGGCTCTAATCACAAGGTATTTGTAAGTAAACACGGTAGGGTAAGTTTAAAATTTTGTGCATTTTCATGAAATGAACTATCAGAAGATGAAATGGACTAATCAGGCAGGCAAGGTCCAAGAGGTTAATCATAACTGGGAAAACTTGAGGGTATATCCGTTGGTGTGACGATGCTGATACAACACACAGTTAAGAGAGATTTCCACGGCTAACAAACCCCCTGTAAACGGAGAGATTTATGAAGTAAAAGCCAGTAAGGACATAGTAAAATATGCATAGGACAAGGCGAGCACAGAAAGTGCCAAAGAAGCCTTGAACACACGATTTTATGTAATTATTTAAACACAGGCATTTACGTAACACTGCCCTAACAAGGCAAGGTTGATATGGGAATACTGGCACTTAGAAATGGAAATAGGAAGATTTAGTACGAGAATTAAACAGTGTTAGTAACTGGAAGAACCTTTGCAACAGATCACCTTACCTTGTAGAAGAGGTGGCTTCAGTGAGGGTAATGGCGGCGGAGGAGGGCTAAGGGCTTCACTGGTAAGAATACTAAGGTTCCCTACAAGATAGGACCATGTGGTAGGGCATGGCTCTCTGAAGGAGGCAGGAATGGAGGGGGAGATGTGTCTCTCTCGTGTCGAGCTATGTCTCTTTCTCTTGTTCCTTCGGTGAGGCCCTTATATGACTTCAGTCAAGGGTTAGGAGGTCACCCACAGGTAGATGGGGTTGGTGTCATTTCCTTATGTGCGTGCATCATTTATGACTCAAGATCCAGGTGTTCATGCCAGATGTCCTTTCCCTTAATCTGCCTCACCGGCTCTATTCTGTCTTCGGCCATACTTAATCTCTTCACAACCTCGTGTCTGTAAACAAAAGTGTTCCGCAGCATCACATGTTCGAGAAGAGAAAGTTGAAAGGGATATACAGAGTGCGATTAACGGATTAAGGGAGGGGCCAATATTCCTTTTGCCCTTCCTTGTCAGGCAGTGCCAAAATAAGTGTTTGGTGGCTGGGATGCTCGGGAAGATATAGAAATATATATATATATATATATATATATATATATATATATATATATATATATATATATATATATATATATATATATATATATATATATATATATATATATATATATATATATATATATATATATATATATATATATATATATATATATATATATATATATATATATATATATATATATATATATATATATATATATATATATATATATATATATATATATATATATATATATATATATATATATATATATATATATATATATATATATATATATATATATATATATATGAATATAAGAAGGTCCATAAAACACTATTTAAACGTTAAACGTTGGTTTCAACGTTTAAATAGTGTTTTATGGGCCTTCTTATATTCATGTTACACTGTAGTATTACAGGAAAAGACATTCATATATATATATATATATATATATATATATATATATATATATATATATATATAAATATATATATATATATAATATATATATATATATATATATATATATATATATATATATATATATATATATATATATATATGTCGTTTGTGTGAGGAAGTGCTCAGGCTTTTATATCATTTAAGCATGCAAGCAGAAACTATTAGTACAGATATCTATAAAAAAAACTCATTGGTATGTACAATAATCACACTGCAGCAATTTCAAATTAGAAAAGCAGCAACGTGTTATTTAACAAGGACAACTATTATATAATTATTATTATCTGTCCCAGTTTTGCTCTTCCAATTGCATGACTGACGTGATAAAAATTACTATAGAATGGTTGTGCATAAACCTAAAAATAAAAAAAGGAGGGGGTGGAGAGGAGAGCGTTATTTCCATGGAATGGGGCCTTAAAATCCCTGCGGACAATCATAAACCTCGTAACCATGAGGCATGCAAGGAACACATTAACTGCAGCTTTGAAAGTAATGGGATATGTTATTAATCGATATACGTCAAGCTTTATGGCGAGTTGTATAAGGAGAAGTGCAAAAATTGCAATCTCGTGAAGTTCATGTCAAGTTAAAGGGCTTTTAGCAAGGAATGCTATATAAATACAATCGCTGGACGCGAAAAATAATTTGTTGACAGGAGACTTATGGAGGGTCACTGGTCTTTTCTTCTTTTAAACATGTAAACATCAATTTCAAATGTATCGCCTGACCCGTCATTGAATTTCGTAGATCCTTACATAAAGGACAAATAAAATACTTATAAAATGCTTCTCCATCAGAGGAGTACCGTGTATAATGTGGCTTTTGGCGGCGTACTGTAAACATTACTCACAGACTGGTTTCGGTCTTTTACTTTCACTCCTTTCCCTTTTTTTGTCTTTCCACTCAGCTGTTCAATGTTTGAACTTTTAATTTCTCCAGATTTCGCCTTTACTTCACGAAGGTATCCTTTGGTCGAGCCATGTGAAAATGTTGGAAAGCTGACTCAGTAGTCTCGTTAGTTTAATAATAATAATAAGTAGTAATAATAATAGTAATACCTCGTAATATGTTTACACTGCCAAGCAAGGCACCTTCCTCTACGATGTCTGTTCCAGTTATAACCCGTTATTGTTTTCGGCTTAAAAATACTGAACCTCTGCCAGAGGGTGTCTCCCTTCGCCTTCCATGTAATGACACCATTGGACTCTGGGATGGTTGACACCGCCTTTTTGACACCACCGTAAAAATGGAAAAAATGTTACGTCAGTGATCAACTCAGCTGATCTGCCACTCCTTGCCTTTACTCCGGTTCCTCGTTGGGAGAGTGGGTTCCGTTCTCAGCTGGCCGCGAGTTCGAATCTCCGACTGGCCAATGAAGAATAAGAGGAATTTATTTCTGGTGATAGAAATTCATTTCTCGCTATAATGTGGTTCGGATCCCACAATAAGCTGTACGTCCCGTTGCTAGGTAACCAGTTGGTCCTTAGCCACGTAAAATAAGTCTAATCCTTCGGGCCAGCCCTAGGAGAGCTGTTAATCAGCTCAATGGTCTGGTTAGACTAAGGTATACTTAACTTTTTAACCTTTACTCCGATTATCTAGATTTCTTTCCTTTCTACTGTAACTCAGAATAAAAAAAAAAAATCTTTGTTTGAAAAGCTAATAGGAATGTAAATTAAAGAAGCCGTTTCAACCGCAGCTCGTTAATCTCTACCTTTTTATATTCAGACTGAAATGTTGTGGTTTTTCTTGCTTTCTTGTTCCTCATAGCATACAAAAAAATACTGGTATGTTCAAATGCTAACATACTTTATATGTTTGCTGAAGTATTTATATACACACACACACACACACACACACACACACACACACATATATATATATATATATATATATATATATATATATATATATATATATATATATATATATATCGGAGATCTCATAATAAAAACAACATGTTCATGTAATCCCTTTCGGCTGCCTCAACTATTCAAGGTGTGGCGAATATCCTACAGAACCGATCAGCAGTCACTAGGTCTGGCCAGAGATGACCCTTGTATGTGAAATATCCAAACCTTTTGAAAAAAATCATTAGATAATATTGACACCTAAAATCAAGTTATTATTTGCTTCGTTGTTTCTTTGTTCCTTAAACACTGTAACAGTTATAAGAAAAAACACAATGAATAAAGTGGAATCAATTTTATCGCACTATTCATGAGTACCGAATTCCTTACGGATTATTTCGAATCAATTCAAAACAAACATATCTTGAAATTAACGCTGCGGTAAAATCTGCAACCCAATTTCATGACAAGCAAGTTCTCCACACCAGAGACTACATTTTCGTGTTTTCCAGAGAAGTGTACCAAGGTATGTATTAATAAATTAAGTACAGGTAGCCAGTACTTGTTTTGTTGGAAAATACTAGCAATACACAACTGCGCACCGGGCCTATTTTATGCAAAGAAATAACAGTTACTGAAAAACAAAAGAGCAGACAATGCATCCATGTTAACGGCAGATGATGCTCGCAGACGATGCCAAAAGGTCACCATTTAAACCCTCAACCCTTTTCGCCAGAGGACGAATGTGGTACAGCCAGTCTCAGAGGAATAACTAAACACGAGCATCTTTGTGTTTCAAGACATACATATCTATATCTATCTATCTATCTATCTATCTATCTATCTATCTATCTACCTATATATATATATATATATATATATATATATATATATATATATATATATATATATATATATATATATATATATATATATAGTATAGGAATATATAGTTATTAGGAGGTGGGTATACAAAACTTCTTCATAAAAGCAATAGAAACCGATGTTGTAAGGCTGCAAAAGCAAACAAGTCTAGAAGTGCAATGCCCACATTTTTATCAAATGAACAGGAAAAGAAAGGAAGTAAGAAAGAAGTAAAGAACAGCGAACTAATATGTACAGCTTGACTGTTGGCAGAGAGGTTTTAAGTATTTCTAATGAGATGAAGACATGTGTGTGCTAACCTTGTCTGCTAATTATCCCCCTGTTTCGGGTAATTCCTCGTCCGAAACCCCATGATTAACTCTTGCATAATTAAGTAAACGCCTTCCATTAGATATTTTCTCATGATTTCTTACGGGGGTTTTGCGCAAATATTAAATGCCAGGATGTCTGCTTGAACAAGCATTTAATAGAGCTACATGGGTGTTTTAATTGTCTGTTAATTAAGTTTATAAATATGAGATGAGGCCCCGCCGGTTATCTCCGACATAGAAGTGAGAGTTGCTTGTCCTCAAGTCTATAGTGCGTTACTCTTGCAGTGAGGTTCTGTCTTTCTTTCCTTTCTCTTAGTTATTGCGTGTCTTTTATTCGTTTCTCTAGTGGTTTTGGTTACGATTTCTAAATTGCAGATTATCTTTAGGATATGTTCAGAATGTCATATGAAGCCAAGCCGAAGTAGTAATTTGAAGACTGCTTATCTTAACCAATACACATAATTTTGAAAGAACAGTGGAGCCAGATAATAGAATTTGTATTAATTAGCAACGAAAGGATTCCCTTGTTTCCGAATGCAACGTATGTTAGTCATACCCAAAACAGGAATTTCTTTCAAGAAACGAAGGCGTACTTTTGTGAAGTAATGAGGTTATAAAAGCTGTCCACACATAGTTCAGTTGGACATTGTTCCTTAAAATTAACATTAAGTAGAAAGATAATCAACCGAACAAACATTGATCCGTTTAAAGAGGTTGGTAAACTCACCGTTGTCCTGGAAATGGCAATCGTATTCAGAACACTCACCATTGCTAGGGCGCACTTCACTGTAGCTTTGAGCCTTAAATGGTATTAATAAACCTCCATTAAATGAAGATATAGTGCAAATGAAGATTTCGAAATGTTCAGCTACAGTAATTACGAGCTGATAATTGCTTGAGATGGATTAGAAAATCTGCAACGAGAAACATTTCAAGCGCTGTAACATTTTCTTTTAGTAACATAATTCCTGTCAGTCCAAACTGGAATTGCCAAGGGATATTTGGGTGAAGCTTTGGAACTCCTAACATTCAGTTGGTCTAATATTTGCAGCTTTCCGATGCACCTTCTTACAAGACCCAACTGTGAAAAACCAGCTTATTCAGAAGTAACCTCAACTAATACACACTTTGATTAGCAATTTTGTTTTGAAATTGTACAGTTGGTACAGTTAGCAGGGAAATGATCAGCGGTGCGACTTCTTTGAAGTACAGAAGTGGTGTAGGTTTCGTAGTGCAGCCCCACTACGCAGTCAGTAGTGAAACTTTTATATTTAGGGTAGGGAGGGTTAGGGACACTGGCGCTGCTGCCTATGGGGAAAGCCAAGATAATGGGGAAACTGCAAGTTTAAAAAATTTTTTTTTTCCTGTTCGACTTGATCTACAAATTCGATTATAAATCACATTTTTATACATATATATATGTATATGTATGTACGTGTTTATATATATATATATATATATATATATATATATATATATATATATATATATATATATATATATATTATGTTGTATGTATAAAAATGTAATTTATAATCGAATTTGTTGATCAAGTCACAGAATTAAAAATGAATTTTAGATTTGCAATTTCCCCATATATATATACATACAGACACACACACACACACACACACACACACACATATATATATATATATATATATATATATATATATATATATATATGAATGTATGTATATATGCATGTTTGTATATTTTGACGTATATTTGAAAATAAATGATACTCCTGCACATTGGTGTATTGCGCATTTTTAGTGTTCTGTAAAAGAAAACTTTTGAGACCAATCATCAAACATACCAAATTACAGTCCTCTGGACTCAGTTTTATTTTATTTAAGGTTAAAATTAGCCATCACCGTGCGTCTGGCCCTGCTATAGGTGCCAACAACACAGGCCACCACCGGGCCGTGGCTGAAAGTTTCATGGCCGCGGCTGAGAGTTTCAGGGCCGTGGCTGAGAGTTTCATACAGTATTATACGCTGTACAGAAAACTCGATTGCGCCGAAGAAACTTTGGCACATTTTTTTATTAGTTTTCTGTCCGCCCTCAGATCCTAAAAACTACTGAGGCTAGAAGGCTGCAAATTGGTATATTGATCATCTCCTCTCCAATCATCAAACATACCAAATTGTAGCCCTCTTGCCTAAGCAGTCTTTATTTTATTTAAGGAAAGTTAGCCATAATTATGTCACCGCTATGGGTCCCAACAACACAGGCCACCACCGAGCCGTGGCTAAAAGCTTCTTGGGCCGCGGATGAGAGTTTCATACATCATTATACGCTGTACAGAAAACTCGATTGCGCCGAAGAAACTTCGGCGCATTTTTCACTTGTTTTAAACGTGAACACATGCATAGGCTAATTCACTGAAATTGGAAAACTGTAGTCATCTTTCTAATTTGCAAGTGATATTAGTAATTTACCTGATATGCGGAGGCTTTCATGAGATCACGGACTTATTACACATTCAGTCTTAAACAAACATTCATTGTAGAAGGTGATTCTAAAATTATTTTCAGTCTTTTTTTCTTTGTATTTATATACTCTTTTTTTATGTGTTAGTTAGATTTTGGAGAGGTTGAATCTTTTTTATTGGGGGACACGAAACTGAACGTGGATTTCCTTATAGAAAAGCTTGTTAGGAATTCTAAAATATTTGATTTTTTCCTTTCCTTGTCTCAGGTTTGAGTTTATACTTCTTTACATTATATTTAACAGAAGGGTTAATAACTTGAAGTTTTATCAAGTTAACTGTCAGGGTTTGTTCTCTATCCTTCAGGATGTTTCAAAATGCGTCATTTTAACAGTACCACAGAGGTAAATTGTGACTGAAGTAATTCAATCCTTAATATCACTAATTCATTTTATTGCTTTTATTACCATTCATGTTATTTTCACTACCTATGAGGTTAATTCAATAAGTATTTCCTCGTTTTTACAGTCGAAGAAGTATAAGTATGTTATTATGGCGCTTTTAGGTTGCATACTGGTCTTGCATAGCCATTTAGTTGCTTGGTGTTCTCAAGCCAGCGCTAGTTATTTGTTTTGCTGAATCTGAACCCGTCGTTTGAAACTCTCTTCTGGATTAACGCAGTTCGAGCAAATTGCTGAACTATCTCTCTGATTACATGTTGTAAATTCACTGATGAATGATTGCTCCTAACAGTTTCAAAACACTGGTAGCAATTGTAAATACAATAATGATTTATACAACATAACCCAAAAATAGCCGTAAGTACATCATTATGATAGTATTATTAATGATGATGATGATAATGATTAACTCATAAATAATATTACTCTTAATTAAACAATTAATTGAAATCCCATCCCATTCCAGCAATACCAGAGAGAGAGAGAGAGAGAGAGAGAGAGAGAGAGAGAGAGAGAGAGAGAGAGATAAAATCCACGTAACATTATCATCTAGCATTAAAGCATACTTTGCTTGTACGGCCATTTTTATGGAGCTCAACTTACAAAGTAATTATCATGTATTTGCATTTTTCTGTGAGTTCCCTTCATATTGCATTACACTGGGATGAGCATTTTGCCCCGAGAAGCCACTGGGGCTCTCTCCCTTCTCCCCTCCCCCTCCTTCCCTCTCCTCTTATCCTTCTACCCCCCTTCGTTAATCTCCTCCCATCCTCCTCCTCCTCCGCCTCTTCCTCTAGCTACGCTTCAGCATTTAACATTCATGCAAATGAGGGAAAGAGATGGATATACATTTTCAAATAAATAATAAGAGTTTTTTCTTTTTTTACAACGACTGTTAATTCTAAAGCAGACGCTTATTTTACAATGCCTTGCGGCTTTCATTGGTAGTGAGTTCACGGGTTCCACTTACAATAAACGGATTAATACACCGCTTTCCCCATGTTCTTATTTTCCTATATCATATTATGAACACACATGCGGATATGTTTGCTTACACACACACACACACACACACACACACACACACATATATATATATATATATATATATATATATATATATATATATATATATATATATATATATATATATATATATATATATATATATATATATAAGTATATAATGAAGATAAAAGGCCCATAAAACACTATTTGAACGTTTGCAATATATATTTCAGGCACTTCCTTTGTGCCCCTGTTCACTGGAAAAATATGGCATATTTTTCCAGTGAACAGGGCACAGAAGGAAGTGCCTGAAATATATGGTTATCTTCATATTATACAAATAGTGTTTTACAGTGGACATTCACATTTTATCTTCATATTATACTATAGTATTACAGTAAAAGACATATTATATATATATATATATATATATATATATATATATATATATATATATATATATATATATATATATATATATATATATATATATATATATATATATTTATATATATATATGCAGCACGTATATATATATATATATATATATATATATATATATATATATATATATATATATATATATATATATTATATACACATATTTATATATATATATATATATATATATATATAAATATATATATATATATTTATTTATATATTAAATTTTCACTAATGCAAAGCTTTACCATTTATTTGTATATTTAAATTTTCCGTGACACAGCTTTTCATTGGCTGGTGCCATAGGACTTGACTTTCGTTAGCTGTAATATTGTTTTTTAATTACTCTTCGCTTAGCTGACAGAAATACCCTAATGAAACCGGAGCTGAATTACAGCATGGAACCCTTGCAGCGCTTTTGTTTTCTTTCTTTCTTTTTCTCTCTTTCCTCAGTGTTGCAGCTTCATTGCTTATTTCTCATGACTTGTATGTATAATAATAATGACGATAATTATTATTTTTATATTATTATCATCATTTGCTACCTTTAATAAAATTGCTGATGACCCTGGGGTCTGTTTCCGCTAATCTGAAGACATGTACGGAAATAAATGATCTAATTAGCAATAAAAGTGTGCGGATTATGATGTACCGGTGCGCTGGCGACGTGGTTATAGCTGTGCCAGTTAATGGCAATACGGAATTGCCTTTGCAACTTAGGGATGTCTTCACACCAAAATCTAGTTACTAAACATACTGGTTCCGGAGTTCTGTGGAAATCGCGTGCAGACCTTGATGACTGCTTAGGGGACAGTGGCTGATTGTTTGGTTGGTTTAGATTAAGTCTTTTTGTTGCCAGTGCGGGCTCTTGCCCAAAGTCGGGTAAGGGTTCGACCCTGTCCATCCCAGCAAAACAATCCCCCAAGTCAAAATTTAGCCGGAGCTTTTTCGAGGATGGCATTTTACCCATTACATCAGGAGTTCCTGGACATTCGTTATCTCATATTACAAGGCCAAAATTAATGGCTGATCCAGATTAACCTGCCATGTGGCGCATAAGGTCTTGATCTCTTTTTAACCTTTTAACCGAATGTTTATACAGTGTACGTATCAGTGCGTGTTATCAAACGAGTTAGCGTTATATTAATTCATATTATAATAACTTCAGGAAGGCCTTTGGAATAGGTAAAATTTTCACTCTGTGGAATCCGCACTGCCTTAAAAGAAGTTATTTATGTGATCAGTGATATATTTGATGTGATCAGTGATATTCAAGTTGAGCATACCAGCAGGGACAGGGTATGTATATAACAAACATTTTGTTAATTTCTTATTTAGGATTTCGGTGTTTTCAAAATTTATGACACGTCTAAACCTTAGTGTCTCATACCTCATTTTTTCTGGCTCCTCATTCATAAAAAGAAAAATCCCAGCGTAATCACAAATAGGTAATCAAAATTCTGACAGAGGAAGAGCAGTCATAACTGAAATGATAATCGCATTTATTTTAAGGACGAAAAAGAATTTACATTTTAATTAAGATAAATGAAATAACGCAAAAAACTAACAAGTAGAGCAAAGTAATAGCACCAACGATAATGAAAATGAAAATAACGACAAAAAATAATCATGTGCGGCAATTATGATAAACATTGCGCAAAAACATGCAAACCATAGCCGGACAGTTGTTCGCTAATTTACATATCTTCGTATTTGGGGATGGAAAGCAGTTTATCTAGACATGCTGGGGCTGAACAGTATGTAAATACATACTTGAGAGAATGACAGACAACATAATAAAACGCTCAATAGAATCTCACCACTACTCGAAACCAGCATTTCATATATTAAAAAGGAAAACAAGTTTATTTGTTCCAAGAGGGGCCACAAACACACGCACACACGCAGAGAGAGAGAGAGAGAGAGAGAGAGAGAGAGAGAGAGAGAGAGAGAGAGAGAGAGAGAGAGTATAAACTCATTCTCTTAACAAAATATACGAACACGCAGCACTTACATTAGGGGGATGACTACATAATGAATGATAAAGCTTCAGACAATTTACCTAAGTGGGCCTGTTACTCCCCAGCCAACATTTCTTTAATTAGTCCCACCGAGTTTCCTTTCGAGATAATACTAACTTAAATAATAACTCTTAACAATGCAGAGGCCTTTGAATGAGATGAGTTACTTTATATCATGGGAGCAGACTTGGAAGAGGGAAGGGAATTTTTGGGAAGGGTGGCTGGGAGGAATAGGGTGGAGTGCGCTGGAATATGTGTATGTTTTCTACGTTTACTCAGTTGTATGTTTCAGTCAAGCACAGATTCACGTTTGTATCCTTCTCCTGCTTAGGCACACCCACATTATATGTATATATATATATATATATATATATATATATATATATATATATATATATATATATATGTGTGTGTGTGTGTGTGTGTGTGTGTGTGTGTATGTGTGTGTCTAGATGTGCATATGTATTTATAATTTCATTAGCATTAATAATAATTAGCATTAATAATAATAATAATAATAATTATAATAATAATGTTGATGGCGATTGGAGACAACCCTGTTAATTAGTTGCGGAAAAAGTTTGAGTGCTTAAATGAATGTACAGTACATGAGCATATCTGAAAAACTCGAGATAGTGAAGAGCAAAGTTTGTGGAATATATTACTGGTAAGTTGCATGTGTTAATAAGCCGATGGTAAGAATTTTGGTTGAGGTATAAACACAAGTAGATGGTAGATTCTATTCCAGTGCCTTTGAGCGACAAGACCCAGTTGTTATTAACATTATTTACTTATTTTTATCAGAAGAAACTAACATTAGCTTCATGGGGAAAGGTGCACGGAGAATGAGTCAGAATTAATGGTAAAGAGGAGGTAGGAGCTGATGGGGAATTTGAAAATTCCAAGTACAGGGCCTTTAGCGTAGCAGGAATATTTATGATCATGGTAATGTTAGGTAAATGAAATGTGGATGCATGGTAGAAAAATACTAGATAAGTGGGAGCATTCTAACTCAGAATGGTGCATGATTTAAGTGGACACAAGAAAAATATAAAGAAAGTCAAGTAGAGAGTGAAAGATATGCTTTTGAGCAAAACTTTATGGATAAGAAAATTTTTTTCTGAGGGGACTTAATTATGAAAAAATACCGGAAATAATTACAGATATAAATAAACAAAACTTTATGCATTTATGATATAAATATAATCTTCAAACAAGGGTCTGTTAGGTCAGCATGGCCAGAGTAATGACATTAGTTTCAGTAGACATGTGATACTGTTGAAATTTATGTACATTGATAATAGTCTTAATTGATGATGGCAAAGGGCGTTTGCAGAGCCTGTGGAAGAGTGGATGCATTTGTAAGAACGGATAAAGTGAGTAATGGCAAGAAGAGGCTTATGAAGGTAAATAGTAGAGGACAAGGAGCTGTGAATCTCAGGATGATTGGTATCTATGGCTCCTAAGACACTGGAATTATTATGTTTTCAGTCAGATTAAGTAACACTAATCGCAGGGCAACCTGGAAGGTAGGCTCCAGGAGTCCTTGCTGAGTCGAAATTCGCGACTTTGAGGCTGGCCTAACTGAGAATGACAGTTGAGATGTATTGAGTAAAAGTCTTTGTTTAAGACTTTCGATAACTTAAGGAATATAGTATGTCCATGTCTCATAGGTGCTTGAATAATATCAGAGAAACAGAAGAGCCAGAGAAAAAAGAAGAGCAAGAATATGTATTGTGGATTTTAAATGGAAGTATTACTCCCGTTGCTAATGATCATTATGGTCAGCAAAAAAGCAGGAGGTTGCAGCAAAAAACAATATAAATATATATGTATATATACATATATATATATATATATATATATATATATATATATGTATGTATGTATATACATATACATATATATATACATATATATATATATATATATATATATATATATATATATATATATATATATATATATATGTATATACATGTACATATCAAAAGAAGGCATATGTATACAAAAATACGTTAAAAGAAGAAGAAGAAGAAGAAGAAGAAGAAGATATATATATATATATATATATATATATATATATATATATATATATATATATATATATATATATATATATATATATATATATATATATATATATATATATATTTTGTTTTTGTTTTTGCTGCAACCTCCTGCCTTTTAGCTGACTATAATGATCATTAGCAATAGGAGTAATACTTCCATTTAAAATCCACAATACTTACTCTTGCTCTTCTTTTTTCACCAGCTCTTGTGTTTCTCGGATATTATCCTGAGCACCTACGGGGCATGGACATACTGGTTTGGAATTGGGAATTGTGGTCCAAGTGACTAACTGTAGCTTTGCTCATCGAAAACATTTTAGAAAGTTAAAAGGTATAAAAAACCACAGCTACAATATTTGTATTAACAACACAAACATCACCTATATTTACCTAATTATGGCATTCAATTTTAAACTATAAGAGAAAATGTTATTCTACAAATGAGTATACATGTAATTGTTCCTTAACGGTAAGATGACCAGCCGTTTAAAATGGCGAGTGTTTGCGTCATAGAGAGAGAGAGAGAGAGAGAGAGAGAGAGAGAGAGAGAGAGAGAGAGAGAGAGAGAGAGAGAGAGCAATAAATATGTTGAATTATCCATAGGTTTCAAACTCATTTATAATTCGAAGTTCAAAGTTCGTTAATATGAAAAGGGGTCTCTCGACATTGGTAAGTTATAAGGCATTCAACTTTCTACTCGAGGTCACAAATTAATCTTCCTTTCTTCTAGAGAGAGAGAGAGAGAGAGAGAGAGAGAGAGAGAGAGAGAGAGAGAGAGAGAGAGAGAGAGAGAGAGATGAAGAAAAGGCCATACCAAACTTTCTGAATGTGATATGATTTAAGAACTTTTGGAGGAAAAAAGAAAGAAAGAGAGGGAATCCTAAATGATTTATGTTAAGAAGTTTCTGAAAATCTTTGGTATTCCGAAATTAAGTGCCGTATTGGCATCGCCTCTATTTCACAAACTTGTGGCACCACATCAGCTGAAATGAATCGATATGAAGTATGCCTTAGTGTGGGCGTGAGTGTGGGTCGTGGGGGATGTAGGGTTAGAGTGGGGAGAATGGAATCACACTGAAAGGGAAAATTCAAAAGAAATGATGTCCAGGGCTGTAATAGGAAATGAATGAAGAATTGGGGAAATGTGATGGAGAATATGGCATATAAGATACGAGGCAATTGTACATTTTATTCATCTGTACGCTTCTTTTATCCTTGTGTACTTAGTTCCAATAAAGGTAGTGTTATATAATCTATCTAGAATAATGTAAAATTTCAAGAAACAAATCCTTCCTGTCAGAACATTTCGTGATATCTGTTGAGGCAGGTGATAAAAACAAGTGTAATTCCGTTTACTATTGACACTGCTACGTTTATGGCGTGTCCATGGAGAGTGCTGACGAGGGATAATTCTAAAAGATCGGAATTAAGGCCAGTTTGGCAATTACGTACTGTGATTTGAGACCGGATGCACCTGTCATTCATATCGTCTGCTTATCGATATATGCCTCCTCTCTCGCTCAATCTTTCTGGTCTGTCAGGAAACGTACCTCATCAAAGAATCAGTTTCTATAATGGAAAATAAGTGACACTTTAGACGTGCGCACACACACACATACGTGCATAACACACACATATCTATATATAGTACGTGTGTTTATGTATGTATGTATTTATGTATGTAAGTATGTATGTATGTATAAGAAAGAAACAGAGGAAGACCGATAGCGGGCTAGCTAAATAGCGGAATGAGGTATTGGGAAAAAGGAGCCTTAACGTACAGAAAGTAGAGGTAATGGTGCAATGTACAAGTAGGGTATTCAACACGACGCTGATGTGTCTTCTGCTTACGCTTATGAAATGGTTATTGCTGTGGAAGTTTCTGCACAGGCGATTCTTCCGTGATGCAGCTGGGTACACTACATGCTAAGGCAGCTAAGATGAGGAAGTGTCCAGTGATTATAACTGAATCACTGATCACACCCAGGGGGTATAGAAGAAGTCTGCTAAATGCTAAATAGTGGGACAGATAAGAGTAATTTTTTAGAAGAATCGTGCAAATGATGATACAAGCATCAAATTTGGCACAATTGTTCTCCAAGGGATACTAATCAAATCTGCCCGATTGGCCAATTGAAAATCCAAAATGGTGACCATTTTTCAAGATGGCCGCAAAAATAACCACCCGAAGTTGACATTTTGCTTAGAAATATTTGTAGTTGTCCGAATTGCATGATCTAAGTGTGGATTCCTATGTTTTTAAGCCTGCTGATGTATATTTTCTAGTTTATAACATGGTTAAGGCACTGTATTAAAGGAGTGATTGTCGGGCACTACCAAGGCACATTGGTGACATCACTGCTGTGAAACTCAGCATGGGGTTCAGTGTCAACTAAGTAGGAAATTTATGTTGGCATCATATTGCAACAACCTACTAGTATCCCAAATGCTGCCTAATCAACCCCAAATCAGTTAGGCAGCCGCACCTGAATGGACAGGACGTGCCAGCGCGGGAGATCCGAACTAAGGATAACAGGGTTTTAGTTATCTGGATGGTGTACAGATCGCATGGGACTTATGACAGTGGATGAACGATCGGACTAGGTGTATGGCACAGTGCAAGAACCTAGTTGTATCCCATACAGGAAAGTGCCTATTGTATATTACAGGACATAAGAGGCCTATTATACTATCACATGTACAGGGTGGTAAAAGGATAAACTCTTGACCTTGAACGTCATCGTAATCATGGATGTGAACTCTACTGGACGATCGTGGAAAACAGACTGGACCAAGTGTTGCCTATGCCAGGAGGTTAAGAAAGAAGATCTAAAATCTCCCTAGGCCAATCCTGCCAGAAGAGACAATGATGGATATATGAACCTGGCAAAGAATATACCTCTGTTTCACTCACTCAGTGCATTACCAATCAAGCTAGACCCTGCAAGACTTGATGAAGGTTCTGGGATAGAGGAAACATTTAGAAAAAAATAAGGCACAATATCATGACAGTTGCAGGCTTTTGTTCAGTAACACAAAGTTACACCGAGCTGAAAAAAGAGTGAGTCATGTAGGTACTAGTGATGAGGGCAGTAGAAGTAAGATTCCACGGAAGCTACAAGAAACTAAAACAAAAGAATGCTTCTTCTGCGAAACTGAAGGAGGGGAGCTTAGAGAAACAATGGCAATGCAAGGTGAATAGGAGAATAAATGAATGTGCCAAAACACTCAGTGATACAAAACTTCTCGCCAAACTAAGTGCAGGAGATGTAGTAGCCCAAGAAGTGAAATATCACCCTGGCTGTTTGGTGGCATTATATAACCAAGAACAGGCATACCTAAAGGTGCAGGAGCAAGAAAAGCACAAGAACACTGGAAGGATGCATATCCAATTGCTTTCTCTGAACTAGTCACCTACATCTGCAAGATGAAAATGCCAGTGAGAGGCCACCGATTTTCAAGCTTGCTGATCTGACCAAGCTTTACAAGCAGGGGCTGGAACAGCTTGGTGTTGACTCGCCTGATGTTCATCCTACTCAACTCAAGGATCAGCTGCTTTTGCACATTCCACAGCTGCAAGCTAATCGCCAAGGACGAGAAGTTCTGTTGGCTGTTGAAACTGATGCAGGTTCAGTCCTATCAGAAGCATCCCGTTATGGTGAAGCGATCCATCTAGCAAAAGCCGCTGGGATAATAAGACAAGACATGTTCCGTCAGAAGTCGAATTTCAGCAGCTATTTTCATGACAAAGACTTAGAACAGGCTGTGCCAACCATCACTGCTTCAGTTTGTATGCATGATCGAACATGGTGCAGACATCAAGTCCCAACTCCACCATGGAGCATTGAAATCAGACTTTGCTATATCACAACTTCTACAGTACAACTGCTTCGCCAAATACAAGGAAGGAATGGATGTCCACAGGCATTCCAAGGACCGGGAGCCACATTTTGCAGTCTACATGGGCCTGTATATGTTTGCCAAGACGAGGAAGAGAAAAAAAATTGAAATGCTCCATGAGAATGGGCTCAGCATATCATATGACCAAGTCCTAGAAATCTCAGCACAGTTAGGAGAAGCAGTTGTTGCACAGTATGTGGAAGCTGGAGTAATCTGTCCCCCAGTCTTGAGAAAGAATTTGTTCACAACTGGAGCAGTTGACAACATAGATCATAATCTGACAGTGACCACAGCTGAAACATCTTTACACGGTACAAGTGTGTCCTGGTGATGAACGTGAGCCACTCAAACTAGATTTAGAGTAAAAAATGATGGTTAAAAAAGTTCCAGATCTTCCAGAAGCATACACCAATATTCGACCAGCATACATCACCAAAAACCCCAATCCTCCTCCAGTTGCAAGCCAATCCTTACCAGCACCAGAGTCGATCAGGTCACATTTGAAAGAAGAATATTCTTGGTTGGAGGAAGTCTTCCTCACTGAGAATGTGGCTGATGTGAAGCAGAAACAACAAGCACAGTCATCGTCACAAAAGGAGAGGATACCATTAGCAACACAGTGAAGTCTCTGGATGCTGTGTTCCCATGTTGTCACGAAGAAGCTGACAGTCGAATATTTGTTCTTCAGGAAATGTGGATTGCCTTTGGCCAAGGAGCCCATATGCGATAGATTCCAGTCCATGAGGTAGTTTCTGCAATTGGGCTTGAGAAAGCCAGAGGGATCCCCTACTTTCACGCATTCACTGGATGTGACATTGTGTCTGCCTTCCATGGGAAAGCGAGGAAATCTGCATAACAGACTTGGAATATATTTGATGATATTACCGAAACGTTCATCAATCTCAGCCAGCATCCAACCCTGATTCGTGATCTTGAGATATAGAGGCTGGAAAGATTCGTTGTCCTCATGTACAACAGATCAAGCACAGCCACTGGTGTGGACAAAGCAAGACTAGATGTGTTTGCCCACAAGCAGAGGCCGTACAACTCAATTTCACCAACACAGGCAGCCCTCAGGGAACATGCCAAGCGTGCAACCTACCAGGCTGGGATCATCTGGGGCCAGGCAACCCACTGTAATCCACACATGAGCAGTCCAGCTGAATGGGGGTGGACACAGAAAGGAGAAGCATGGCAGATACATTGAACAACACTACCACCGATTGCAGCAAGCTGTCAAGAATTGACAAAGTGCTCCTGTAAGAAGGTTTGCAAAGGAAAATGCAAGAGCTCTTAGGCAGAGGTTCCCTGCACATCACTCTGCAGCTGCATATGTGAACAGTAGCAGGTCGAGAAACAGCAGCACAGTATGCATAACTTGGAAAATGTACTAGCCGGGACAAAACTTATGTAAAGAAAGACAAACATCTTGGTGGTCATCTTGAGAAATATGTCTCAGAGTGCTTTTTAAACAGGAAAATATAGTTCAGCAGGCTTCAAAACATAGGAATCCACACTTAGATCATGCAAATCAGACAACTACAAATATTTCTAAACGAAACATCTACTTTGGGTGGTTATTTTGGCAGCCATCTTGAAAATGACCGCCATCTTGGATTTTCAATTGGCCAATCAGGCAGATTTGATTAGTATACCTTGGAGGACACTTGAGCCAAATTAGCACGATTTTTCTGTTATCTGCCCCACTAAAAACAGTACGATTCTGGCTACGACTGTCATAGCTGGGTTTATCTACACTACAGTAAAATATGTCATAAACGCACGTCGACAGCTTATCGCTCATACTTCATAAACTGATTGAATACAAGTCAGCGACTTATTGGTAGTCCTAAACAGTGTTTCATGCGATAATCCAGCATTGGTTGACTTGTTTTTAAATAGTTTGTGACATGTATGCGATAAAGGTCCAATATGTGTTTGTGACATATAATGTAGTTTGGACACACCCACAGAGTTACATATTACTGGAGTCTTACCATGTCCACCACCACTACCGATGCAAAGTGTGATGCAATTTTGTTTTCAGTTTCTGATGGGAATTGAGACTCAGAAAGTATGTTTCAAATTTCATAATATTACTCCACTTTGCATTCCAATTGAATCTGTGGAGTAAAGAGCAGGTTACCCAACTATGAATTATTTTTCAAAAGCAATAATCTTATTGATAACAACTTTAATCCATACTTTTTATAAACGGATATAAATATTCCGTTATAGGGGACACACACACACACACACACACACACACACACACACACATATATATATATATATATATATATATATATATATATATATATATATATATATATATATATATATATAATGTGTATGTAATATTTTTCCCAGATTTTTTAGTATAGCAGAAAAAACGCATCTTTCTTTTTCTAGCTTAAGTGCACATAGAGTATAATGAAAGCTCTTTTAATTGAAGCTTGAGACTATTCCTATGAATAAAAGGAGTCAAAAGAGTGAAAATTAAGAAAGAGTAAAGGGGATAAAAAAGTTTGTCTCTTCTTGGACAAAGTGGTTTAAGGGACGTGAGTCTCGTTGTCTGTTTCCGCTGATTCTTGTTGTATATTGGGGTCTGTATTTGTTGGAAAGGATTGTTATTAGACAAAAT
Source organism: Macrobrachium rosenbergii (assembly GCF_040412425.1). Classification (NCBI taxonomy): domain Eukaryota; kingdom Metazoa; phylum Arthropoda; class Malacostraca; order Decapoda; family Palaemonidae; genus Macrobrachium; species Macrobrachium rosenbergii. The sequence continues at coordinate 4,677,642 of NC_089781.1, forward strand.
ACATGGGGTCGTCATCCCTTTCACAACCGAATTAGCATAATCCTACGACGCACACACACACACACACACTCCCTCACTTTTCAGTGGCCTTAAAGTAGCAGGGTGTCTGAAAAGGGAAGCAGTGGGGAGAGAGTCACGGGGAGAGGGGGCGATGCTCTTGAAATCTCCCTCCCCTTCTTTTGCTGGTATGCTATACAAAGTTCTCCAACCCTATAATGGCGGACAAGAGGAACCACTTATGCTTTTCCAACCTCACCCGGTCCAAGTCGGCTCCTCTTCTTCACCTCTTCTCCCCAACCTCTAAATCTCCTCCTTCCCCTCGCTGCCCCCTTCCCATCGGTCCTCCTTTCCTTTCTGCCCTCTCTCCATCCCACTCCCCCATCCACAAGTCCACAATACACCACCACCACCACCACAGTTTGTACAAGAGCTTCTGCTTAATAGAGAGTGTTTATACAGGTCTCTTTCCTTTGTCACGCCACAATTAAAGGTCTGAGAGAAAATAGCGGGTAAGTGCATTCTCGGAACTGAAGCGAAGCGCCCCCTCTTTGTGACGATGGAGAGAGAGGCCATCATCTTTTGTTTTCACACACACACACACACACACACACACACGCACACACACACACACACACACACACACACACACACTGTCCGCTACGCTCTGGTCCAGGGATTGTTTAGGCTAGCTGGGCTGCTGGCTTGCTTGGCTGCTGGAGTGGTGGTGGTGGTGGGGGGCTCTTTCTTCTTGCAATTCCCTAACCCCCTCCCCTTCCTCCCCCATCGTAACTTTCATTTTTTTTTATTTCTCCTCTCGGTCCTGTATCAACTACTATTCATATTATCCTCTCTTTTGTGGCTCCATTGCCCAAAGGGTTCATTTTGAGTATCTCTTTCTATGGTCTCATTGATAATAATACCTTTTCATGGCGAGGATCATCTAAATAAATAGCATTACCCGAGAATTTTTCGTAGCCTATGGTGGAGATTATAAAAAAAATTATTATCACAGCATTTATAATAATTATAAAAGGAGAAGAAGCAGGAAAACTATTCTACGATTGTGTATGTGCGTATGTTCCATCCCCTGAGCTTGGTCATATACTTGTAGAATTCTATAGGTTTTCACACACCACCAAATAGTTAATTATGTATTCGTCTTCACCATTATTATTATTAATTATTTTAGTCACTGAAATATTAAAAAAATCATAAGGATTGAGCAAAAAAGACCGTCAACTTGTAAAGCAAACTTCTACAGAACAATATGCTAATGAGTAAATAAGAACAAACAATCAGGAAGAAAAGAAAAATCGTTGAATAACAACTGAATCATAACGAATACAACAACATCAGGATTAACTCACTTAAGCAACAGTACAAATCCTGAAGCCCAGGGCATAAATGCAGAGCAATTTAAAGTAGTAGCCTATTATGGCCTCGCTCGAGCTTCCGATAGTCAGCATCAATAACGCCTTCAAGGCAGTACAACATCGTGGCGCTTCAGCAGAACATCGATGCTTGATGCACTTTGAACCAAGTAACACGCACTGACTATTTTAGCGCTGACACTAAAGGCGGAAGCAGATGTTCCTTGCTGAAACAGAACTTATGGTTGGCAACCAGCGAGGGTGTAGATCATAATTTTTCATTGATGTGAAAAATGAAATTAATTTTATGTTACAGATAGAGAGATTCTAGGGAGGATGTTGACATCTGCACAAGAGAACAGTATCTGAGAAACGGTAACGCAAAAATTATAAGAACGTGTCATTAATACCATCATCTTCACAAGTACAGACAGGCTTGTGGACGGCAAATACCTTTGCGCCCGTACTGGGTTTCATGTTCTTAGCATACTATACGGAGGAGGAATGAGACCGGCGGTTAGTACAATTATTGGCAGCTATTAAAAATAATTAAACATAGTGTTACCTATTCACAGCAAATCACGGAGGTAGAGCATAATGCATTATTATAGGTTAATAATTAAGGAAGTCTTCTTACTGGAGCTCAAACTTTTCCCATAGGGGGTTAGTGCCGTCAGTGCACCTCATGCGGTGCACTGTAAGCATTACTTAAGGTTCTTTGCAGCGTGCCTTCGGCCCCTAGCTGCAACCCCTTTCGTTTCTTTTACTGTACCTCCTTTCGTATTCTTTTACTTCCATCTTACTTTCCATCCTCTCCTAACGATTCATAGTGCAACTTTGAGGTTTTCCTCCTGTTACACCTTTCAAACCTATTACTGTCAATTTCCGTTTCAGCGCTGAATGACCTCATAGGTCCCAGTGCTTGGACTTTTGCCTAAATTTTATATTCAATTCAATTCAGTTCTAACCTGACTGACAGCTCCTCTTACTAGCCTATTTCATATCTTTGTTAAGGAGAGCTGTAACACCTTTTCATAATTGCAAGAAGAATGGCATTATTTTCCACATTCCATCGCCTAGGTTTTTTTCTTATTCCAAAAATCATCTTACTAAAAAATACCTTCAAGAAATACCCTTGCTATACCAAAGCATTATGGTTAACAAAGTCAACGGTAGCACTACGATCAGTGGACAAGTCTGAACTCCTCTTCACTTTAAAAGTTGTCCTGTGTGTAACTGGTTTGATCTAAATGAGCTTAGCAATAACCTATTAGTACAACGATAAGAAAACACTATTACTACTATTACTAATTACTGCTACTACTACTGTGCTTGTGTACTGATGACGTTCATTCCCATAATTTAGTTATTCCATATGAATCCGGAGGTTATTTGAAGAGATAATCTAGCCGGCTCCTCTGCTGTGCTCCGTACGAATGTCCTCGTCACTGAAGAAATAAGTTCATGAAGCGAAATGAATTAAATCCCTGGAATTAAACAGCAGTAAGAATGCCAAAGTCGAGGGTTCGATATAAAGTTTTCCTTGACGGATTGAGAGAGAGAGAGAGAGAGAGAGAGAGAGAGAGAGTGGAAAAAAAGGAAAATGCCTTATGTCTGTGCCCTTCATATTTCAGGGAGTGAAATTAGCAAAAATAAAACTAATTAAGTCAGAGACACGCGATATAAATACTTGAGAAACAATGAAAGGGGAGTGTAGAATATTAATATCAGTAATCGAGATACGCGAGAAATCCTCTAAAACTTAATTATCTTCGTCAAGGAAGTCGTTTTTTCACAAGAATCGTTAAGAAGTCGACAGAAATATTCATACGAGCTCACTCAGTGTTCATTTAAAGTGTAGTAATTGTTCACAGACAAAAAGAAAGAAGATGCAGAAAAATTTACATGGCCTTTGCCAATTGAGTCATTAATGAGAATGCTAATAAATATCTGCAGTTACGCGAAGTGTTTTTGTTTAAGAAAAGTACGTTTTGACTCAAAAGGCTGGGAGCCTTCTACGCTCGCTTTGTAGCCATCTGTAGTCACACTGGTCAAGAGGCTGAAAAGAATCGGAAATAAACTGAATGCATTTTTGTACCAATAGTTGAAAAGGGTCAGAGCCATTACAAGGGTCAAGTGATTTCTTGGCATGTAAAGTGATTGCGTCACTGCTATTTTTTTTTTTTTTACTTAAGGAGACATAGAGTCGCAATCTTGATTCGCAAATGAAAAGGTAACGTGCTGCTGTTTTAATATATGGTTAACTGGAACGATTTCCGAAAAAAGTAACACTAGGTTCGTAAATGAGTAGGCTATTAACAAATCAGTCAGTGGTAATTTCTTGGTTAAAAGCACCAAGTAAATAACGCTGTGTTGATGATATAACACTTGAATATGAAACTTTATCATCAAAGTTAGAAAATGCAACGACGTTACATAGCAACTGATTATCCATACCGAAAAAAACTGATCAGTGAGTTATGTGAAGTGTAAGAATAGCAACAATGATGCAAAATACAGTTTGTGAACGAAGCAACAAACTGGCCTGGAAAATGTGACATTCACACACAGAGAACGTCGTGAGAGTATGTGAAGCAGGAGCAGTCAAATTCTGTGATAAAATGAAAGCTTGTGACGAAGGTGTAACTTCCAGTAAGGCAAAGCAAGACGGCTGTCGAGCAAACTGGAGGGGGACAGAGAGGCCCGCCCCCTCACGCTCTGTCTCCATCAAACTCAGAAACCAACTTAATGTAACGACTTTCCATATAAAAGTTAGATTGTAAAGAGCAGCCACTTAATTACCTGGCGCCCGTGACCTCCGCTCTGCTTTGCCAAGCAGTGCCACCCCGCTGTGAGGAAGGTGTCAATAAATCAGTGCCACAAGGCTCTAGGGATGCCATTCGTGACGTCACATGTGGCATTCATCCAACACTGGTGGAATTAATGAGGGCTCTTAACTCCAGTCCCTCCCTCTCCTTACCTCCCCCCCGCCCCTCTTTCCCCATTTTCCCTTCCGCTCCATTCCTGTTACCTGTCTCCCTCCCCCTCAATTCGTCCATAAGCAGTGATTGTAATTAGAATTATGGGTCTGAAATTCATACGAATTTGTCATTTGAGCATCAGGTTATATGATGCTACTTCGGTGAGTTTCTAGTTTTTATTTATATCTTTTGACAAGTCACGTGGTCAAAATGATGACGCTGGACGGTAATTTGCAATTTATTTAACGCAAGAGTACTGGAAAATTATTATCTTCCTTATTGAGTGCTGGAAAATTGTTATTTTCCTTATTGCTTTTTAAAAGGAAGGTTCATAACAAAGACCTTTCTACGTTCAGGGGTGTCCATATTTATCATATATATATATATATATATATATATATATATATATATATATATATATATATATATATATATATATATTTATATATATATAGTATATATATGTGTGTATGTGTATATATGTATATATATATGTGTATATATATTTATATATCTATATACATTCATACATACATATGCATGTATGGAGAGCGAAACAGAATAAATTGAAACAGTAACTATTTCGGGCTTCTTAATGGTTGAGAAATTGCAGTTGTGAACTTCTGCTATTTTTTTTTTTTAATAAAAAATTCCGTATACGTCTCTTTTTTGTATTTATATGTACTCTCACACATGTAGTTATAATTAACATTATTCCCTTTGTGCTTACAGTAAAGTGGCTAAGGATCTGTGGTGTTGGTCAGAGTATTTATTACGACACATCAGCAAAATTAGGCAATATGCATGAACTCAACAGACGAAAGCGCAGAGGACAACAGTGGAAGTGTCATATTTTTTAGTAAAGACTTTAGATGACCAGTAAATTACGTAATATTTCCAAGGCACATCATAACTTCAATGACAACAAAAATCCTCATAAATGTATATGATGAACTTCGTAGCCTCTGAAGGTACAAGTATAAAGCGAGTGTGTTTTCTGAACCATAGACCCGCAGTTATGCCTGCTAGTGGCCAGGGTCCTTCCCAGTAACAGAGAGGTATTGAAAAATTTTGGAAGTGATTGCAAAATAAGCAAGTTGAGAGTGAATATGAGTAAGAATAAGTTCCTAAGGGTAAATAGGAACCAGAAAGAGAGAACAATGAATGTTAATGTTGATGGTTGAAGAATGGAAGTAGTTAGTTGGTATATGTATTTGGGAATAATTATGACAGATGACAGGTTGAGGTAAAACAAGAAAGGTAGCAGGATATATGCACAAGACGGGGTGGGGCGAGGGGGGATACTTGAGTGCCTATGAAAACCTGAATGGGAGTTTATGAAGGTATTGTCGATCCAACTGTAATATATGGAAGTGAAGTGTGGATGCTGAATGTAAATGAAAGAAAACGGTTGAAACATTTGGTATGAATTATTTGTGCAGTATGTGGGACATAAGAAGATCTGAAAAAGGTGAGAGATACGGAAAGAACTAAAAGTGATAAAAATATAGTGTAGATGGAAGGATGGATCAAAGTGTATTGAGATGCTTCAGTCATGTGAAAAAAATGAAGGATATGATGGAGAAAAGTATGCCGAATTCGGAATTCATTGTAAGAAGGTGATGAAGACAGAAAGTTCTGGATAGGTGCGACAGAACTGTTATTGGAGAGGAAAGGCAGCAAGTATCTGGATAGTGTGTAGGGAGGGTTTGATGGACATTTTAGATTTGGGTAGTTTTCTGCATAAGGGGTTCATTCATGATTCTGCGATTGAGGGATATATATATATATATATATATATATATATATATATATATAATATATATATATATATATATATATATATATATATATATATATATATATATATATATATATATATATATATATATATATATATATATATATATATATATATATATATATATATATATATATATATATATATATATATATATATATATATATATATATATATATATATATATATATATATATATATATATATATATATATATATATATATATACATGTATATATATATATCTATACATATAAATGTATATATATATCTATATATATATTATTTTATATTGTATGTAGTCGTGTATGTATCATCTCTGTATATATATGTATGTATACTTACTGTACACATACGTACACATACTTATAAACACACACACACACATATATTTGTGTGTGTATTTGCATGTCTTTAAGTTTGTGTGCATTATTAATTTTCTATTGGTACACAATTCAACCCATAATTATCGAGGAGTCGTTTTATCGAGATAACTAACATACACTTTCCTCTTTGAAACGGCGCTATACGTGATTGTTGCCGAAATTAATGAACGCCCGCACACCTGCATCCCATTAAGAGATAACTCGAGATAATTTATACCTGAACGTCCCGAGAATGTAAACATTTACCTTATTAACAGAGCGAACCAGCGTACCTCAGCATCTCTTGTGGAAATAAAAAATGCTGGTGCTGACTGGCGGAAAGAGTGAATGGGTGATTTGGTATCTTAATGACGTCCATTCAGAGCCTTATTTTAACCTTATTCCGCATTCAGAGGCGAAGAAAAGATTACGGTCGTATGTCTCGTGTAATGGCGTTCGCATACAAAAAATTGACAAATTGGAAGACTCATGAACACGTCAAGTCCATTTGGATGATGATGTAAAATTCGCCCTCATCAAACAGATGATGCGCAGCTGGATAGACAGATAGATAGACAAACAGATGAATAATCTTAGTTGTTCCTATACGGGAAGATTTTTGCACGAATACGAAAGGCTTGAGGAGAAGGGAAAAGTGTAACAAACTTGCTAATGGTGTCTTCCTTTGGCTTCATTACTAAGGTTTTAGGACTCGGGAGCATCCACAAAGTCGGGTGATTACAGGGTTCAGAGTGAAAGGGATGACGAATGTCTTATTTCTGTAAATTGACAGCATTGCTGAATATTCATTAGGCAACACCAGCGCTATTACCGTGTTTCTTGTCTTTGAAACAAAATATATGAGTAAAAACAAGGCGGCATTGCAAGTTTATTTATAATTTTTATTATTGTATCTTTTTTTAGGCAAGTCTAGAAATTAGAGAAGACGTATATATTAACTTCATCCTAACCCTAATAACACAAATTGGCTTCTTCGAGACTGTTGACGAGAGCCGAAAAGCTATTTCTCTCTCTCTCTCTCTCTCTCTCTCTCTCTCTCAAGCAAAATGTCCTAACGATTTTAATTAGCAGAATTTTTCACTGATTCCGCACAACTCACTAATGTCTTTGCCTCGCCGAGAGAGGTGAGACTGCGCGGTGAGAATGAATTTACGTGACTTGTTACCGTTCTGTCCCTTTTTATTTGTTCTAGCAAAAAATCCAACATTTCCGATGTATTTTACGTTTTATTGCCAAACGGAAAAATTTTCACGAGTTTTGTTTTTAAATAAAATTCCTTTACTGACTAAAAAAAAGAAAAAACTACGAAGCTAGTTCTCCGTACGCAACCTTAGGCGTGCCTCAGCAAACTGACAGCACTTCGAAAATAGTGAACTTAGAATTGTGTAACAAAATTTATATTTCTTTTACCGACGTGTAACCGTTAGCTGTTAGGGGCGTCGCATTTTATGATCACTTTTTCAATGTTACATTTTTTTATCGTTCGCAAAAAGATTCTCATGAATTCTCGAAGCGCATGTCGGTACCTCGCTACCGCCCTTCCTTCTTCGGAGTATAGGCTACTGGCATCTTGCCATCGTTACGGACAACAAATAAGAGCAGTTTTCGGTCTCAGGCGCGGTCTTATTCTGTGGTTATATTAGGGAGCGTTTGCTAAATGCATGCTAATGAATGTATCATGCTGACTGGCTTGTAAATATGCTCCATTCATTCTGACACATTTCTAAAAGTCGAGGAAGTTGGATTGCTGGTAAATTTATGCTAAATGCTTTGTAATTATGGAAGTCCGTCTCATGTGTCGTTAAACAGTATTGAAACTACGTTGAGGCTCTCTCGTTACCCTGAGTAAGTCACCATAATGGCATTATAACATCCTTGTACATTTTTGTTTTTTTTTTATTCTAAAAATGGAATTGATATGAGAATAAGAAAAGATGGACACAAATTAACCTGAAGTATAGTTATCCACTGACAAAAGTACATTTAAGCAGACCAGTTTTGTCCCATCCATAGGCCAATGCTGATGGCAAGATGTTGATTTCGTAAATAACCGGGTTTTCACTGACTTAGTTTCTGTAACTAATGGGGAAGTGCCAGTTATGAATAAAACATTTTTGTTAAACCTTCTGCAGGCTTAGTTTACGACACCTCGTTGACGCTACAGGGTAGACAGGTGACTAAATTGGTTTACGTTAATGCTGCAGCATTTCTGTCAAATTTTGTTGGTAAGATGCCAAGGCTGCCCCAAAAAGTATTGTCAAATATGGATTTCAGTCTTATTATAGATTAATAATTCATCCTGAGCATTTAATAAATTTTTTTTCTATTTATTAATTTATTAATTTATTGTTTCTTTAATAAGTGAGATCTCCTCTTTCTGTATTTCCCTTTACCTCCTCTCACTTCTTCCTAATGAACACCATAATATTCTTTGGAAGCTTGAATTTCAAGTCAATGGCCCCTGTGGGCTTGTTCCATATGAATAGTGTTCATCTTCTGAATAATAATAATAATAATAATAATAATAATAATAATAATAATAATAATAATAATAATAATATAATCTGGCAATAATACCTGAAAATGGATGCATAGGGTGTACCATAGCAACCCTAACTATCGTTTCACCCCCTATCATCTCCTCCCCACTAGGTGTGAGTGGTTGCAATTATTCCTCCTCTCTTATGGGCCTTAGGTTATATACACATTATAAGCAAGCAATACCCCCAGGAAATAGATGTTAACAGTAACCTTCGTGAGAATTTGAACCAACACGCTCTGAATCAGCTGGCCAGCGTGTTATCCTCTCAATTGTGAATGACTTAAAAAAGAGGAACCAGATATGCAACTGCATAAGATTGGAATCACTGCAGGCACAAAGGCGACCCTAAGTACAGTTTCACCTCCTACTCGCCCTGCCAGCAGTGAATGGACACATTTAATCTTCATCCCAGTAGATCCAAGGTGATGTGTTTATTATGAGCTGGCATTTTGTCTGAAAGTAGATGTCAACAATAACCACTTAAACATAGAGGCTGACAATTCAGATCCCAAGGGGGTCATTATTAGCATCTGTTTTCAGGCAACATTGCCTGCCTATAATAATTGCATTCCTTTGATCCCAAAAGGGAGAATGATTATAGGCGTCCACTCGGTGATGGCACCCGCTATGATTCCAAGCATATTTAGTTACACATATCTAGTTTCTCTCTTTTCATGTTCTCTGCACACAAAGCGTTGGCGCATTGCTTCAGTGGTCAGTAGTTCATATCACCACAGAAGAGGTTATTGTCAGTATCTATTTTCGGGCAGTACTATCTGCTTATATGCATGCATCACTTTGTGCCCATTGGAGAGGAGGATTAAATGCTTCCCCTTAATGCTGGTGGAAAAGGGAAGCTGTGAAAGTCAGGGGTGCACAGTCACTCACTATGATTCCAAGCACATGCACTTGTATATCTGGTTCCTCTCAGCTATACCCTCTGCAGATTAGTGAAGAAAGCATTTATCTGCTAACCCAGTGGTCAGCAGTTCAAATCTTCATGGATGGGGTTATTGTAAGCATTATTTTCAGGTGATAATGCTGCTTATAATGCATACGTAACCTTGAGTCAATTGGGGAAGAGGACGAAAGCATCCACTCACTTCTGGCGGGCCAGGGAGTGGGTGAAATCATAGGTAGAGGTGGTGCAATGGTACCTGCGTTATTTCCATGCATATACAGTTGCGTAAGTGGTTCTTATTTTCATCCCCTTCAGTCAATGAAATGTTGGCTTGGTTTTTCATTGGTCGGCAGTTCAGGTCCTCAAGGAGGAGGTAATAGTTAGCATTCACGTGATATTCTAAATTATAACGTGTGTATCACCTCAGACCCAATGGGGACAGGATTAAATGCATCCACTCAGTATTGGAAGGGTGAGTAGGGTGTGACATAATTGATACTGGTTATAGAGGTATCTACTATGGTTCCCAGCATATGAAGTTGCATATGTGGTTCCTCTCATTTACTCCCTCTGTGACTGAGTGGTTAAAGAATTGGTTTCAATTCCCAAGGAGGCTGTCATTGTTAGCATCTGTTTTCAAAACATATTGCCTACTTAAAGTGCATACATCATCTCGATCTCATTGGAGAGAAGGGTGAATTGTACCATGCCACTGCTGGTGGGCGGGGAGGGTATAAATGGCATAGGTAAGAGTGCAGCGGTATACCAACTATTAATCCAGTTATATACTAATCAAATTTAAGACAAGAAAGTACTCGTTTCTTCTAATTAGATCAGGAAAATACCAGAATAGTTACAAAAGTAATACATTTAGTTCCTCTCTTTTAATGCTGTCTGTGATTGTGTGGGCAAAGTGCTGGCTTATTACTTCAGTAGTTGTCGGTACAATTCCCCAAGGCAGCAGTTACTATTAGCAACTTTTGCATTATCTTAGTCCCAAAGCCTTTAACAAAGTGATGACTCGGTTTTAGCCCATTTTTGTTCAAGGTAAAAGTGCCCTGTCCATGAATTTTAGATGCTGATGGTTTTGAAATGCAATTTTGTAAAATACAGTTTTATCGAAGAAAATTATAGTCAGCATGCTCATACAAAAGTTAAATTTTTTCAGTTACTAATAATAGAAACAGTGGCTGTCGTTATCTAGGTAACCGCTGCAACGAACATGTCAGGTTTTTATTAGCTAAATCATGTTAAAGAATCCAGATACCTGTGTCACTGGGCAAGATGTGAGTGCCAGTAATGAGATAAAAATTATTAAAATTCATGAACACTAATTAGATATAAGCAAAAGATTAGAATGTGTTCATAATCTAACAAAAGTTGGCATTATACACGTACCAGTCTGTGATGTATGCTTATTACCTAAATAATTTTTTTTCATCCATTTGTTCGGCTCATTAAACATCCTTTGATTGTGGCCATAGCAAGAAATTTTATAAACTGCTACCACCAGAAACCGAGCCCTGAAAAAACCGATGTTTGTGGTAAGATGTCTTACAATATGGCTAGAAGTCACTACCTATATTGATCTATTTTAAAAATAAAATGTTACCTTATTATGAATATAGAACTAGTGGTCGGATACTATTCAAGTACTTATATCAGAGTGTCAGTTCTTGGAAAGCAGAAGTTTTCTGGCACTTAAATTTTCTCACTTATGATTGACTCTACATGATTTGAAACTTTCCGAAATTTGTAGTAATTTTCCACTTGGCCTTATTCTCTTTAACCTTTTGCTTTTTCATTTTGACACTATCTGAAGATGAGAAGAATAATTCACTGGTCTGGAAAAAAATTATTATTCATCCGGATGTTTAATAATTTTATTTATTTATTTTTTTTTGTCTCGAAAAATGCGAAATTTGACTATTGTTTCAATAGTTCGCTTGCTCTTGCGAAATTTGTTCCTGTACCTTGAGAGGCCTTTTTCACTTTTCTGAAGAATACTCAAATCAAATATGACCTATATTTGTCTTCACTGAAATTCTACTCTGGACGTTGCTTTCGTGAGATTTGCCTGACAATGTGCAGTTATCTAGCCCGTGATCCGTAAAGAATTGTGGACTCTAGGGCCGTCTCCTGAAAAAGTGAGAATAGCATAGATGAGTAGAAAAGGGGTTAGACTAGAGTAACAGGAGTGACTGTGTTAACAAGTGGTGCAAGTATTTAACAATATGGCTTCTGCTGTTTGTCTTAGGAGGATATTGAGATATTACAATTATAAGCTTTGAAGCTCTTGATGAAAGACTGTGATAACAAGCGAAACTAAGATTAGCAGACGATCCACAGGTAGCAACCAAAGAATAAAATAGTGTATGAATAATCCTCATCATCTGAAAGTGTATAGGATTGAGACTTTCAAAATTAAGAAATTAAATCATTCTTACTCTAACGAGAGAAATAAATGGAAGAGTCAAGAGATATAGGAGTAGGAGCCGTCCCTTTGAGATCCCTGAGGAAGTAAAGAATATAGTAATAAGGGCGAAAAAAGTTAATTACGACTACTTATGATAATAATATTGAGCAATGCTTTCCTTAAATGAAGGAACTAAACAAGAGATCGAATAAACTGCACCACAGTTCTTTTCTCAAGGATGTACAACTTCTGGATTCCAGATGTGAAGGCGGGTGAACACTATTAGCTCCCTTGACTGGACCTTCTGAAACACTGAGTTACAAAATCTTTTCTTAGCAAAGAAAGAAATAAAAAGGATATGCAAGTCAGTCAATGCAGGGATAAACTTTGTATAATATTTTCCTGCAATTAAGCTTCACTCCAATCTTTTGGTACGTCATTGAGGAACCTTAATGTAGCCGTCACTCCTTCCTTCATCCAAGAGAGAGAGAGAGAGAGAGAGAGAGAGAGAGAGGAGACTCAGCCCATTACTGCTGAAAGTCCTATAATAATTATCTACCGATCTTTTGCTTATCCCATACAGTAGATTCTCCAGGACACCCATCTCAGGACGCCCCAGGCGATGGTGGCCAATCATTCTTATCTAAACGAGTTGCAAAACGAGTTCCCTACCTCTGGCGATAGCTTACATATCTTGTTCAATACCACAATTATAAAAAAAAGAACAAGAGGGTATCTCTTCGGCACTTCATTAACCGGATGGTTTAATAGTCGCCATTAATTTTAATGGCGGTCGAGTAAGTCCCCGTAAGTGAATGGAGGACCAATATATGGATGGGTTGCTGGTTTGATATACCGGCTTGGAACACCACACCCGATCTACTAGACGAGGTGAACAACAAGTATGTGTGTGTGCGTATGTGTGTATATATATATATATATATATATATATATATATATATATATATATATATATATATATATATATATATATATATATATATATATATATATATATATATATATATATACATATTCATACATTTAATTTTCATATATATATATATATATATATATATATATATATATATATATATATATATATATATATATATTAGGCTATATATCTATAAAGTGCGTATGTAATTGGCTGTTAAAATTACACACAACTGGTGGAAGTGACCTATAAAACCTATTATATAAAAACTGTCGGAGCCATCCTTGTTAAGGCTAAATGTGGAAAAGATGAGAAGAGATTACAGAGACAAACTTACTCTCCTGTTTACAAGTAAATCAGTCCTAGAGTTTCAAGCTTGTATATCAAACCAGCAATCCATATATTTTTAACTTCATTTAGTCACGCATAACAAGGAACAATAACTATATATACACATATACACCGTCATGATTTTTGATTCGGAATATGCACAGTAACAACCAGTAGGTCTTGCTGACGAGACCAAGTGTCGGTCACACATCAAACTCGGACGCTTGCTCTTGGTCATTCATTCGTTTCAATGAGACCAAGCCTACCGATTTCAGTTATATTTTTCATTTTTTATACATAACCTTATGATCTTGCATGGCCTTGTCCATTGATTTGACAGCATTTCGATTCCTCCACTATTAAGTGTTACAGTAAAAGTTTGTAAAAAAAAACAAAAAAAAAAAAATAACAAAAGAATTAGCTCATTCATATTTTCGTGTTCAACTTTGCCAAACCTTTTTTGGGGAAGGTCCTTCTTAATCTGAAAATAAACATTATTGAAATATTCACAAAAAAATATACGGATGTTTAAAATGGACGTTCATATAAAATCTTGCGGTGACAAACATTCAGTCAGTCATTAGCTCAAAAATTTTCATTGCTATCCAACACGCTGCCAGCCCTAGAGAGCTGTTAATCAGCTCAGTGGTCTGGTAAAACTAAGGCATACTTAACTTCAGAATGTTATTCGCATTATACAATACTTTGTTTAGTTTCAACCACTCCTTAGTAATCTGGTCATACATTCGTTTTAATGGGATCAAGCCTACCGATTTCAGTTATATTTTTCTTTTTTTTTTACATAACTTTGTGAACTTGCATGGCCTTGTCCATTGATTTGACAGCATTTCGATTCCTCCGCTAATAAGTGTTGGAAAGACGAGGAGTTATGTACGATAAAAGTTTGTAAAAAAAGGAAGAAATAATAAAAGAATTAGCTCATTCATATTTTCGTGTTCAACTTTGCCAAACCTTTTTTGGGGAAGGTGATTCTTAATCTGAAAATAAACATTATTAAAACATTCATAAAAAGAACACGGATGTTTAAAATGGACGTTCATATAAAATCTTGCTGTGACAAACATTCAGCCAGGCATATTAGCTTAAAATTTTTCATAGGTATCCAACATGCTTTCAGAATGTTATTCGCATTATACAATACTTTGTTTAGTTTCAACCACTCCTTAGTAATCATTGCAGACTATAGCTGGAGCTTTTAAACGTTAATTTGTGTACTATTAAAATACAGTAACACTTAGAATTTCATACTTTTAACTCCTTTCATGACATGCTGAATGCTTCTGCTTCATTTAAGTTTACGTAGATCTTGGAATCAGTGGAAAACGACATCATTAAATTTTGCTTGTGGCAAAAATACCAGGATATATAATCTATAACCAATTTAATCTTCTGTGTGCTGCTACGTGGCAGTAAGCTGGTTAAAAGTAGCATTCATTCCACTAAGTCGATCTAGTGTACCTGGTAACTCTTAAATCGTAATATAATCTTCGTTATATAAAACGTAGTGTGTATCCATATATTTTTCCATGTGCCTAATATCAACATATGTAGGATGATTGGACCTTCGTCCGAGCTTCAAGATCAGGATTTTCCGTCGTCGAGTCCGGCACCAGCCTTTTTCATCACCGACCCGTATGAAAGAACATTCAGAACGAAAGTGCATTATACGAACTTACGGAACAGTACGTAACGTCTCCAAGGTAGGAAATTGTCGTCTCCACCAACTGTGATATTCTCGTCTTTTTCTAACGGCATGGATACACCTTATGCGATATGGATGTGGCCATACACACACACACACACACACACACACACACACACATATATATATATATATATATATATATATATATATATATATATATATATATATATATATAAAGAAAATACGCCCTGCGCTCTAGATACGCACGTTTGTCTGGGTGCGTCATTTGTCTTGCTCCAGGTAACAAGCTGGTCTCCGCACGTTCCTCCGTGTAATAGCTCTAATTGGCTGTTCCTATTACCTTTCTGTTGGAGTGAGAGTACGGGGAGGAGTAAGGGAGTTGTTACTGAAAGAAAGGAAAAAGAGGATTAAATTTGAAAGGTATAGAGGAAGGAAATTTGAATGAATGAGTGGAAATTGGAAAACCTGTGAAATCCAGGTTTAGGTGTGTTATAGTTTGTTTTAAAAGGCAGGAGAGAGAGAGAGAGAGAGAGAGAGAGAGAGAGAGAGAGAGAGAGAGAGAGAGAGAGAGAGAGAGAGAGGATACTATGAGGGACAACTGAAATATTTGAGTTACTTTATATGTAAAATGTATTATTTATATATATATATATATATATATATATATATATATATATATATATATATATATATATATATAAATTATATATATATATATATATATATATATATATATATATATATATATATATATATATATATATATATATATATATATATATGTGTGTGTGTGTGTGTGTGTGTGTGTGTGTGTGTGTGTGTGTGTAGGGATCTAACTTCTCAAAACCCTTTCTTATCTCAACCCCTATTTCAAAAGTACCTTTTTTGAGCCTAAATTGTATTCAGCAATACATGGGAAGTAAAGATAAACTAAATTTCTTACTAAGCATGACGTCTCTCTCTCTCTCTCTCTCTCTCTCTCTCTCTCTCTCTCTCCCTGTATGGAAGCGTGGTATGATGCTGAATGTAAATAGTATATGTAGTTTAAGAAGAACCGAAAGGGTAAGAAATGTGGAGATATGTTGCAGAACTGATAACAAGTTATTGCAGGTGAAAGGGTGGCTCTAAGGATAGATCAGAGTGTTTTGAGTTGGTTTGGTGGTGTGGAAAGTAAAAGAGGCGTTAGGTTGGTGAGAGAAAAAAAAAAAGAGCCTGTAATTCAGAAGTGTTAGGAGGACATAGAAAGTGCTAGATAAATGGAGTGGAAAAACCACTGGAAAGGAAGTGCAATAGTGCAGACATAATATATGAGGATGACGTGTCGTCTGTGTAGGTGTGTGAAGAGGTCAGTGTTATGGAAAGTTTTCTGCATTGGGTTTTCATCCACGAATCGCAAGTGCATTTATGAATTGTTCAGAAACGGTTACATTATTATTTCTCTGGAGCCACAGTCTGTCAGTGGAAACCGCCTAATGTTGCTTACATTGATGTAGGTATGTGCATGTTTGTCGTTTACGTAAGCCTTGCGTTATTAGCCCAAAGGTTTTTAAGAACATGAATATTCTGCAAACCATTTTTTAGGTATATATATGGAGATACAAGAGTTTCCCATACAGAAGAATATCATAGAACATTTTCACTTTATACATTATATTATTCATACTAGTTTACCATACAAATTAACGGTAATATACGAGGTGGTCGATTCCAAAAGTCCCTACACCAGTTGCATTACACACCGCGCTGAAGTTTGGACCGAGGTCCCTTCATTAAATTTGCACATGCGTTTAAAAGTGATGTAACGTGCAGAAAAATATATGGATTTTCGCCCCCCCACCCACCTTTTTTTTTCTGCATACGTGTATGTAAGATGTTCTGTCGGCAGAGGCACACTCACCATACACATAAGCGAGGAGAGAGAACGACAAAGAACCTTGTTTGCTGTGTTTACATTTAACTTATATCATTATGTGTTCTGGGTCATTGTCTATCATGTGTTAGTGTCAGAAGCGCAGTTTAATTTTTTATTCGCTACAGCAAAGAACACTTGAAACTATATCTGCCTTCTCTGATTAATAGCCTTCGAGATTATTTTACAAGGGACAACAGAGAAACAGCGACTTGGGTGGCTCAGACACGTTCAAATGTTTAACACTAAAATTGCATCAGATAATTTACAATTCCTTCACGCAAAACTCTAGACTTAACAAGCAGTCGCTTGGCAGTCAATGCTGCTTACGAATTCCAATGAAAATTCCGGGTGTGTCTGGTAAAACGATTTCATCGTTGGATTTTCTGTACTGGAAAAAATAATTATTTATTTCTGTCGTTTCTAATAATAATTAACAATAATAATGATAATTACATCAAGTAGTCTCGACATTCAAGAGATAAATAATAGTTCTTAAATATATTTCATCAACACCAAACGTTGCTCATTCACACAGTATTTCGGAAGGAACTCGTCGTCTTTCTATTCCGCGAAAAGTGAAACGACCAGTTGCTATAAATTCTAAGCCCCGTTTCGACGCATCGAAACGAATTTAGCGTGTTCTGTGATGTTACATTGTTACTCGACATAACAAAGTAGTCGTAGTTTAAGCGGAAGATAACTCACAAACTGAAGGATATTTTTGTTACATGGAGGAATAAGCAAACAAAACTTGCATGTCGAAAAGAAAAGTCATAAGCTATATGGAGATTTGGACGCATACACGTGACCACCATCGTCTCCGATTTCAATCTGATTCCGATATGATTCAAATCGCAGTCACACTCACATTATTCCAGTGGTCTGATCCCATCACCAGACGATCTTCCAACTCAGCAAAAGATTTTATTCAGTGCATACATGATATCGTCTTTCGAAGCACTTGGAGAAAATGCTGCAGCTTATCTCATGGACTCAATAGGTAAACCTGAAAGAAACTAGAAACCATAGACTTAGCGGTAATATGCAGTTGCAAATTACATAACTGCCTATAAAAACTACGTGAAGTGGGTATATCATCACGTAGTAATGCATGGTGGTGATGAATATTATATATTATATATATATATATATATATATATATATATATATATATATATATATATATATATATATATATATATGTGTGTGTGTGTGTGTGTGTGTGTGTGTGTGTGTGTATGTATAAATATATATATATATATATATATATATATATATATATATATATATATATATATATATATATATATATATATATATATATATATATATATATTATATAATATACATACATTTAGAATCTATTTTTTTACCAGATACTCTGTAACTGTAATAATCACAATGTCCTCTTACCTTCTCGATTTCCTCACATTTTGGATAAGCATTCTACAGGCCTATGTACTGTACGTATGAACGGGGTTAGACCAAAGCCTTTCTTCATGGTAGTCAGGTGGATGATTACAGTCCGTTAGTCCGAAGGCCCGATAGTCCGAAGGCCCGATAGTCCGAAGGTCCGATAGTCGCAGGTTGGTATTTTTATGGGTGTTTACTGGTTACAATTTTGCCGTATTAGCTATGGAGGGTGGGGGCTGATTACAGTCCGTCGGACTATCGGGCCTTCTGACTTTCGGACTATCGGACCTTCGGACTATCGGGCCTGCTGAGCCTTATCTTCATGGTAGTCAGGTGGATATCGTTACTTGTTCTGTCGTATTACGGAAGCGGGCCCGAATCTCGCCATGACGTCCCAATTTCTTATATTTGGTGGTTCATTTGGGTCTCAGGCTTCATAGTGACAAAAGAATCCAAAATGTTAAGAAATCGAGGTTAAAAGGGCACTCGGTTTGCAGGAACTGCAAAGCTACTGATAAAAAATGTATGGATAGACAAATCCATACACTTGACGGCCTTGCGATATCGAAAGCATCTTGGAAACCAGGACCAGGCGTTGGCAGGCTCACAGCTATGGCTTGTTCACTCACCAAGTTCACCCACTTTTGGTATGACGATGGCTTTGTACATACTGTACGCCAGTACATTACTTGAAATCCGCTGGTAGTAGCGCGTACGGGGACGGAGACGGGAGTTCGAAACTAATTCATTTAATATACTAACGTACTGAAATAACACCAAAGAAAACTGCCACAGGTAAGCGTTATGACGTCATGATTACTTCGCGTTCTAACCTCTAAGTGGTCTTTCATTTCATTTCGCATAGAGTCGAAGAACGGATGCGGTTGCCCCTTCTGGAAGAAACTTTAACGATAGTTCGATGATTTAATATTTAATTAACTAGATTTTAACCGTAATGCTACTTGTTCGAGAAATTTTTATTGTTGTGTTAGTGAATAGTGGAAAACTAACCTCTAAGGGGGTCTTAACAATAACAAGCTGTGGAATAAGAATTCCGCTTCCATCTGCTGCGCTGCCCACATGATTTACCTGATTTTTGAGCTAAGTGGATTTCTATCAGCGAGGTAAGAAAATCATTTTGATATGTCCCTGCAGTGATAATTCTCTCTAGAGAGTTTTAAAAGGTTAAAAATCACAGGTCATAGTATCGAGCAAATGTAGAGAATTCTCTAGATAACTGTCTCGTGTAAATCTAGGCCCATGTAACGAGATGGCTTGTAACCGGTATTATTTTATAAGTTGCCATACATATGAAATTGTAACGTACATTTTTGAAAAGCGCTCTTTATTCTCGGTATATTTTGAACCCCATGAACACTATGCGCAAATGATAAATAAAAAAAATAATCAAATTACGACTTATGAGGTAGCCTAAGACTACCAGGCCTCCATCCATTGCTAATACGGTTGCGTTAGGTTGGTGTTTTTAGGTTCTTTTAGAGCCCTATCATTTCCTAGCCATTTTTGCATGAAAAACCCAAATAGTTTTTCCGGCAAAAAATGCCTGGCTGGAGTCTTATTGGTAACTTAAAAAATTCTACCAAGTACATTACGGTGTGTGCTTAGTGACCGTCAGTTTTGCGTGAACTTAGTATCAAATAAAAATCCAATGTGGACGAAAACTTGAAATTACGATAAATTAATCTTTGTTAAAACAAGCTCATTAGGAAAAAGTCTAATGGCTCTATATGAGCTGACAATGATATTGATTCTCTTTTGTGCCGCAACATGTTACATTCTCTTCAAGTACCATAGGCTTCACCTAGAATTTGTGTCATGCTTTCGATAATTCGGTCGTTTAATTGTTAGACAGAAGGATACGGATTTTCTTTTTTATAATTTATGGGAATAAATTCTCAGTGGATTTACCTTTCTCTGTTGAAGGATGTCGTACTTCATGGACTTGATGTATTTTAGATGTTTTACTGTATACACGTCACCTATTCCAATTAAATAATTTTAATCATTCATTTATTTTGTGCTGAAACCAAGAAGTATACACGATTAAAGTTACTAAAACATTTGTCGTCGTTCAAACGGTAAAGGTACATGAACTTAGGATGCGATTGCAACTATATATAATTGCTCGTCTCTTCCATGAAATATTCAGATATTTGACGACGTACTTTTCGGTGGCAATTTAGCCTATACACCACGCACAATCGCATATTACCTCACTTTTACGAGCGCAAAACCACTAGGGCTTACAGTAACAACACCCTTAACCGTTCTAAAGGGTAGCGTCAAATTACGGACTTGAGCAAGGCAAAATATGATTAGAGACAGAGAGAGAAAACAGGAGATCAATTCTTAAGCCTCGACAAGCGTTAACAGAAATAATTGAAGTTTCATAGGGTTCAAATACCAGTTGTGATTCTCAAGTTTTTCCTTGTTAGGGAATATTTCAAACTCAGTTCACACTTTGGATTTTCACTTGGGCAACTTAAAAACTTCGTGTGCATTGAACTAAAATTTTGGCATACAGCGTTGTTA
Organism: Macrobrachium rosenbergii; assembly: GCF_040412425.1. Lineage (NCBI taxonomy): Eukaryota > Metazoa > Arthropoda > Malacostraca > Decapoda > Palaemonidae > Macrobrachium > Macrobrachium rosenbergii. The sequence continues at coordinate 4,698,871 of NC_089781.1, forward strand.
TTTACTATAACTGCCCTGAAATTTGACTTTTGGGAGTTTTACATTGCTATACTCCAGATGACACCTGCCATTCCATGGTGCAATATTCAGCAACCTGGTAATAGGTTTGGTCTCCACTAAACGTTCTTAACCTCTTAATGCAGTGAGATGGCATTAACGTGGCAGTCTTATATGTCGAAACCAAACCAGAGCAGTTTCACTTCTTCCGAGACACATTTTTGTGTGATATTTCGATTTCGTGCGATGAATCTACAAAGAAAAATTGCCAAATCTAACTTAAGGAAGCGTTCTTCAGATGCTACTAGCACAGCTCCTCTGAGCATCATTTCACATTCCAGAAATTTGTCTGCTCTAGTGTAAAGTATCAAACCTGGAGGACTACACAGAACTCATACCTCATTCTTCTGAATAATTGAAATGCAGACCTTCTGTTTGGTCAGTGAACCTGTTACTTCTAGCTTGAGCAGTCTTGGGGTCCTAAGTAAGGACGTTACGTGTACATGTTCTTAAATATTATTTTGTGATATATTGCTATAAAAAAATTTACTGGTTTTGAAACCATTAGCCCCACTTCCACTGACTGTCTCCTACGTTAGCTTTTCCTGTGCCATTTATTCGCTGTGGTAGATATGTTCTTTGCAATATATATTCTTTGCTTGTAATCAGTACTCTGTGCGTGCCAAGGGTCCGAGTGTTCGATTCGAACTTCACGCCCTTTAATTCTGAAGGTGCAATTATGCCTTCCTTCCTGTTCCTCAGAGAGATGCAACCCGCCTCTTCAAGAGGTTGGTTTGTCGTCATATCAGAACGACTAAATCGTGCTCAATTCAGGCAGCTGGGTCGCTCTAGGTCCCTTCTCTAAAAAAAAAAAAAAAAAAAAAATAAATAAATAAATAAAATAAAATATCTTATGATAGGGCACCATCCGTCGTGTTCAAGAATTTTGTCAAGCTGGATAAATTTTGCAAACATTATGACATATCAGATCTAATAAGCAATGTTGGATGCATTTGATAAAACTGAAATGGATCTATTAACAATTTTCATTGAATTGTCTAAGACTACCTTAGGCCAAGAATGTCGTTGTCACAAGAGCCCATAGGCCCGATGTTATTGAGTTTTTGGTGTTTTGTATAACGATTTTCATAAAGTAACAAGAATTTTCTCTAATCCATATTTGGTTAACTTTTCATTCTCACTCAGCTGTCACTAATCAGAATGCTCTCTCTCTCTCTCTCTCTCTCTCTCTCTCTCTCTCTCTCTCTCTCTCTCTCTCTGTTTAATTTTCACTCTCTCCTCGTCTCTCCGCGTTCCTTAAAAAGAAGCAATTAAAAGCGTTCCTTAATGATGATCGACAGGGGTTAGGGGGGGTCACAGTGGAAGGGGGGATGCCTACGATTCCCCATCAATGTGTCGAGACCAAGACCCAGAGCTCATTACCTCGACCAACACTACCGAGACTAATGAGTGGGATAAATAATACACTCGCCTCTCTCTCTCTCTCTCTCTCTCTCTCTCTCTCTCTCTCTCTCTCTCTCTCTCTCTCTCTCATTTCTTATCTAACGGTAGTGTGCATGCCTTAACGTTGGACCCAAATTGGACGTCTTTAAAGAGAGCATATGAACAAAATATATCAAACTAAAGGAACGCCCTCGTAACTTATTGGACCTAATAGCGGTATTAGATGAAGGTACATTTCCTTCTCTTTTATTTCCGATTCCTTTAAGTTCCTTTAAGTTACATTCACTTGATTGAAATACGGGTATTGTTTTATATTTGAAACTTAAAACTGTTGCCATCTTATAAATGCGCACGTTACAATTACGTCTGCGTTCGTTGGTGTGTATGTGTGTGACGTAACGAAGCGTAGTGCCATTCCAGCATTAGCGCTGGAAAGAAACGCGTTGCATGATGATGAAAAGCAAACCCTCGAATTCAACTATAACGGGTATAAAGGCGGTTGCTATCGGTCATGGATTTATTACTACCTCCGACGTCATCATTCGGCGGGGGCGCATTCGGAGAACCGGAGATGAAGTGACAAGGAAGCGAAAATATGTGAAAACGAGACTGGGAAAAGTGGGATGGACGGAGATGTAATTAGTCCAGAGTTAATTAATAAGCAAATAAAAATGAGGATAGATTCGATGAACACGGGAAAGGCACATATACCGCCATTACGGGGAACGGGCGAATATTACATGATTTACAAACACACAGGCCGCACTGAACTCGGTCTTAAAAATACACCGATGTTTTCTTTGGCGAGGGTAATTGCGTCTCGCTAATTTAAGCCTCGGTTAATTACCGCGACTAATTTCAGGTCATTATTAAGGTTCTACCGGCATGTAGATGCATGGACGATGAGCAGAGAGAGAGAGAGAGAGAGAGAGAGAGAGAGAGAGAGAGAGAGAGAGAGAGAGGGTGGGGTGAGGTGAGGGACTTAGAATACAGCTAAAAAGCTATGCTGGATATTTCGGACTAATTTTTACGTGCACCTAATGTACATGATAATTATTACATACTGCATAATGCAAGAATTCATATACGGTTTGGGTGAATTACATAATTCGAATTTCCATTGTTTCAAAACTGCCATTAGTTGTGGAGTCTTTGGGCCAGCATTCCTTTTCGGGTAAGATTGCCCAGCCGGAGAAAATTAGATTAGGTGTTTTCTTAAAGAATGTCACCTACAATGACTTCTTGTAAGGATATATTGGAATTTTTACTACAGATATACTATATGTACTGAAACCTGATTTCTGTTGAAAAAAATGAATCATCGAATTAAATTATATGATTTTATGTTCAACTACTTCAGAGTCCATTTTAGTCACAGGAGTCACTGAACGGTAAAAAATAGTATTAAATGCAGATCATTAGTTGATCGCAGAATGTTACTTGCACTTCTCATCAACCCACCAACTTTTGGTGCCTTCCCATTCTATACCTTTTTCTCTCTCCATTTTCAACAGTCATGCTGTATTTCTGGTAAAAATGGGCAGCCACCCGTTTAGAGAAATAAATTAATATTAAACAGTACTAGGAAAAGCTGGATAGATGATGTAGAAGAGGTACTGGAAATGAAGGTCCCTAATACACAGGAAGTGATAAATTGCATGCAAAATTGAAGAGAATGACACAATGTGCAAATTAGGGTTGGATGCGTTACTGACAGTTGACGAGTTTTCTTTGTAAGTGTATGAAATATTCAATATTAAGAAAGCTTTCTGCCAAGATATATATACAGTATATATATATATATATATATATATATATATATATATATATATATATATATATATATTATATATATATATATATATATATATATATATATATATATATATATATATATATATATATATATATATATATATATATATATATATATATGTGTATATTATATTTGTGTGTGCGTGCGTGTATGTAGCTTTTTAGCTTGGCGGTAGCTTCATTATACGTTGCCAGTCTGGTTTTCAGCATTGTATTTGGAATGTAAATGCTAACCCCAATGGTCTAGCAGTTCAAGGAACGTATGTATAAATTATATATTGCATTACATGGTGCTCATTCTTCCAAGTATTGATCAGATCCAGTTTTGCTTAACTTTGCTAACTGAGGACCAGATATATATATATATATATATATATATATATATATATATATATATATATATATATATATATATATATATATATATATATATATATATATATATATATATATATATATATATATATATATATATATATATATAGTAAATCATTAATCATTGTATAATTAAATAACTGGTTCTGATAACGGGAAGGCTTCAAAGAAAACGGGCGCTGCTAAGTTCAATCTTTAACTGTTAAGTTGAGGGTAAACCACCTCTGCGGAAAATTCAACAGCATTTTTGCTTCATCTGCATTCACAGGGTGTTTGGTAGTAACGTTTCGAACCTCCAACACACTCAGACTGCAGTCTTGTGCTTTCTGGATATTGAGGTGCTTCCATTCCAGCAACACCTGGTATCCAAACTAGATAACACTTTTTTGTCTTCCTCACCTCTGTGCTTCCGAGACTAAAGAATCTTTCACCTTCACTCATCGGACCAAACATGTAACGATGTTTTTGCTGCATTTTCATTGTATCTGCACTTCCTCCTCAGCCAGTCATCTCTACTTGAGATATTTTAAAAGAAAAGTAATAATCTTAACAGTTTTAGGTTTTTTGTTCTATTTATTATAAAAATCCACATTACACTGTTAGACCTTCAATTCCTGTATACGTTCCAACTTTTGCTTTACACCCACCTTCTTTTCAAGTCTTTTTTTTTTCCGATCCTAATCTTTTCTTAGTTCACCTACCTCTTTAACAATTTTTTTCACAGTGCAGCTGCGAGGTTTTCCTTCTGTTACACTTTTCAAACCTTCCTACTGTCAATTTCCGTTTCAGCGCTGAATGACCTCATAGGTCCCAGCATTTGTCCTTTGGCCTACGTTCTATATTTTATTCTGTTCTTGATTCACCTACCTTTAGCTTTATCCTCCTCTTGTCCTATCATAAATTTTATCTTAAATAGCTGTGCAATCAGTCAGTCAAGTTCTTCTACCGTCGATACTTACATTCTATACTCCACCGTCCTGTTTTGATTTACCTAGATGATATTTAAGATTGAGTTTAACTTTTTCCACACTTACATAATTTTACCAGAGTCTTCATTTTTGTCAGTTATCTCAAGTAAACAATTTTCCATAAATATGAGGCACTTTGCATTCCATTCTTCAATCCATCTTATGTTGTAAACTTACACGCCCAAGTCTTGTTCTCGTTCTCAGCTTCTTTCATCAATCTGTTCAGAAAGAGTATTGAATTGTCATGAAAATATAGCACCATTGCCTGAGAGCCATTTCCCGACAAACCAGCTACTCTCCCTATCTACATATTACCAGCAAGAAAATTACGTTCGACACCATTCGTTAATAACATCTAAATCGCAAATGTTTGTTGTCTCATAAACTACACACCGACATAAACACACACACACACACACACACACACACACACACACACACACACACTCGCGCGCGCGCGCCAGCGGAAATTGTGATTTTGATGATTTTATCGTTTGTATAATTATGCCGCCTTTGCAATCGTTGCATCATTTTTATAATCTTGATTTTCTCTTATGTTAAATTGATTTAACCCACGTTCCGTTTGAATCCGTAGGGGTTAGTGCCGTCAGTGCACCTCATGCGGTGCACTATAGGCATTACTTAAGGCTCTTTGCAGCGTGCCTTCGGCCCTTAGCTGCAACCCCTTTCGTTCCTTTTTTTGCTCTACCTCCTTTCATATTCTCTTTCTTCCATCTTAATTTCCACCCTCTCCTAATAATTGATTCATAGCGCGACTGCGAGGTTTTCCTCCTGTTCCACCTTTCAAACCTTTTGCGGTCAATTTCCGTTTCAGCGCTGAATGATCTCTTAGGTCGCAGTGCTTGACCTTTGGCCTAAATTCTATATTCGATTCAGTACAACGTTCCATTTAATTTAATGTGTGTCTCTCAGTATGCGCATTTTGCATTCTAATACTAAGCCTGGATAATGGATGCTTCATGATAGCGTATTTTTTTAGTAAATACATCACGAACACTTGACATGCGTGCGAATGACTGGCAAATTGAGTAGTTCCCATACTTTCCAAAATCCTCGTCCTTCAGTTGTAGATGTCGGATTAGTGTGTGAAGCCCATTCACTTGCTAAATACCTGGCCGTTAGCCTGTTTGTTAAAAATAACGATGGCTTTTCCTTCTTTTGTTTGCAGAGAGCCGCCATTGAAAGTAGGCAGCATTTTATTCAGTAACTCTGAAAGGGTAGGTGCGGCTAGTGAATAGGAGGATGGCCTGTTGCCTAAATGAGTTAGGATGGGGCAGGTGTTGGTTAAGAACGTAGTAGTGTTTGGGGTCATAGCCCTCTACCGTAGTCAAGGCGGTTCCGATGCATAAATCAATAAAAGTTGGTCATCTATTTCTTTGGTATTTGTTATTACCAGATACAATAGTTCACGCAAAACCAATAATGGGTGGGTTTCATAGAGAATGTCATTGTATTTCGGGAAACATCATCATCAAAGTAAAACACATGCACACGACACCATAACTGTGTTTTATCTGGAAATAACAATGGCTTACAACAGATCCGCGCCTTCATACGCGAAGATTTTATAGCGTGGATTTGTTATTTTCTTTCCAGAGGTTTAATTTGACTGTGGCTTTAGTGCCCCTTAGGGGGTTAGTGCCGTCGGTGCACCTCACGTGTTGCACTGTAGGCATTACTTAAGGGTCTTTGCAGCGTTCCTTCGGCCCGTAGCTGCAGCCTCTTTCATTCCTTTTACGGTACCTCCGTTCATATTCTTTCTTCCATCTGACTTTCCACCCTCTCTAACAATTGCTTCATAGTGCAACTGCGAGGTTTTCCTCCTGTTTACCTTTCAAACCTTCTTACTGTCAATTTCCCATTCTACCCTGAATGACCTTATAGAGGTCCCAGCGCTTGGCCTTCGGCCTAAATTCAATATTCTATTCTATTCTGTGGCTTCAGTGATGCAGTGAATTGTTTTTCACCTCATGTTATGTGCAAGCGTGTGGACTCATGCTTAGACGCAATCACATGAACATCACTTAACCATTACGCATTTGTTGTGGCGTAATGGAAGAGCGTTAACCTGAATTTCTCATCCCAGCCTGGTTCGAAACTGCAAAATAAAGAATATCCTCGGGTTTCATGGAAATCGTATATCCCCTTATTAGGAAACTGAAAAATCGATTGCTCATTGTATGGTCGTTATTTCAGTGTCTAGTGAAACGGCTGAATGTTAAACACACACACACACACACACACACACACACACATATATATATATATATATATATATATATATATATATATATATATATATATATATATATATATTTACACAAGATACAGTATATATAAATTTTCTTGAAATGTTTCAACCATTTATATTTATCTATTTATTTACGTATTTATTTACTTATTTAGTTATTTATATTTGAAATTCGCGTGTGCACTGTATATTAAGTAAATTTGTGTACGCTGTGTATGACTTGATGCGCGTATCCTCTGTACTAATTGATGTCTGTGCCATATGTATGCTCCTTGTACATATCTCTATGACGTTGGGCGTTAGCATGTAACTGCTGAAGGCTTCAGTATAAAGAGCTGGTTGGTATATTTCACTCCTTTATAGAAGTCACTTCACGTGGTAAGTGTAACGAGGTTCAACATTTTACGAAATTTTCTCCTTATGGCTCGCCGAGTATTCAGCTCTTTCACCATTATTGATAGTCTGTAGCCGAACAAATAGCCTAATGGCCGATGTTCTATATAGATACCCCCTCTAAGACCAATTACTGGACGTTCAAGGCCTCACTGGAGTTGTAAGGATATTAAAAAGGAGAGAGAGAGAGAGAGAGAGAGAGAGAGAGAGAGAGAGAGAGAGAGAGAGAGCCCATTGGACCTCTGCTGTCCATCTTTGCTTTCTTTGTGGAGGACCTTTGAAGGAGGTTGTAATTGCCTTATTGACCGGCGCAGAGGGTAATTGAAGGTAATTATTTTGGGGAGTTTCGATCATCCTTGTGTTCAGTGACACCGTCTTCTCTTTTGTGCATTCTCTGATAATGATGGCGATGTTACATATAAGATGTTATCCTTTTATAATTGGCTCAACAGAATCCTCTTTCAATTGGCCAGGGTCTTTCACAGTAGAAAGGCTGGCTGGACACATCGCCATGTCGGACAAACCACGCCGATGTGCTTGCTGTTCGAGAGGAATGTCGACCATAACGACATTAGTGGGTATTGATTGGTTTAAATAATTTTTGCTCAGAATTGTTGAAAAGGGCCAGATAACGGCTTGTTCAACTCGGAGCGTAACAAGGTGTATTTGTAGATGCTTTTGCTCTTGGGGCTGGGGGTGCGGGAGGGTACAGCCCGCCAGATAAAATATAAAGTGTGATAACTATATTTTATATTTTTACTTTTAAGGATTTTCTTGTGGAAATGAAATAGATTCTGCTTGTAAGTTTTATTTATTTATTTATTTATTTATTTATTTTTGTAATTCAAAACAATCCTGAACGGTCAGCCAAGTATTCTTTGGCGCTTTGATTCGATAGTGAGCGAATTAAAACAAGTAACAGGTTAAGGATTTTAAAGTTAGATTTTGATGCAGACTCAAAGAAGGATGAAAATACGGCAACGGTCCTAATATCTGATTTTATAGCAGGGATACGGATGGGATGATACTTGGGATTTATAAGTACTGACCCGCAATTAGGTACTTGAATGGATAAAAAGTAGAATGGTCAGTACTTTCAATGTAAATAAAATAGGATTTAAAATTTCTGTTCAAAAAGTATTCACAAGCCAATATGTTTGTAATCTAAAAACATATTTAGATGAATAGTAAAAATTGTAATGTAGTGAATATAATTCAATTATTAATTTTATTTATGTAAATATATTTTGATGGATATACAATATTACAAATTGTAAGAATTCTAAATGAATATTTTCCTAATAAAAAAAAAGAAAATTTACATAAATCGTTTGCTTCAACTTTGAAATAGATACCTTTCTATCAACAGTATTTGTTTTGTTGCCACGTCCATTACATATACTATACAACCAATAACTCAGTTCATGTTGGGTAGTCTTGTAGTAGATTTTGACCTTTTGAATATAACTCTATTTATTACTTCGCTCGGTGTTAGTAAGGGCAAAATAACTTCTTTCAGCTCTACACATACAGAACTTATATATTTATATATATATATATATATATATATATATATATATATATATATATATATATATATATATATATATAATATATATATATATATATATATATATATATATATATATATATATATATATATATATATATATATATATATATATATAGACTTAATTTTCCTATACAAATTGTTTTACTAATTTTCGAAAGAAATTAGTATAAATTTAGTAAAAATTAAGTTATAATATTGAGGGAAAATATCCAGTTACAAACAGCTCTCAGAATAATTTCTCCTTCGCCAACAACAGCTCTTAATCCCATGAAATTTCCGTCGTTCAAGCGTTAGACAAATTTCTATTTAAAACTGACCTGTTTTTCCTAATATTTCTTAATTATAAGATTAACGACCTTGTCATAATCGTTTAACAATGAACGACTTGTCGACCAAGTCCTTTTGTCAAGACCTTCTGCAGCACGTTTCAAGAACGAACCCAAGTTGGATTGTTTAAGAAACCCTCGAATTTAAATCTTTAGTATTCGCTGCAAGGTAAAGTGAACTTTCAAATGCACTGTCGACATGCCTGTCAAGGCTGGCCCTGTCGACTCCTTGGTAAACTACTGCCTTTGTTTGCTTTTGTATGATTCTACGTCTAGCTTGAAGCCTGACTCTAAAGGGTTATAAAGCATTTTCGAGGTCCCCCGTGAAGATTGGTCACTTGAAACCGAAGGCTATAGTTGTTTTGTTTGCTTTTGTTTTCTACTTTTTTTTAAACTTTTTTTTATGACGAGGTATTTCTTTTAAACGATTCTCACATGAGCATTCTGGTAGATAATCTTGTTATCTAATGCGCTATCATGTTGCCCTATTCGATTACTTATATTTTTTTCTGATGTCACCAGTCACTAACATTTTTTCATCAACTCTAGTTACTTTCTCTCCTTCTTACGATAAATAAGCAGACATTGGTTATTATAAATGCTCGAATCTCACGTGTTTTGGAGAGAACCAATGATTATATCGATTTTTTTTATGTGACCTCTCGGTCTTTGCAATCCTTGAACAATTGAACGAAGCAAGTAGGCGTGTCAGCTACTTCAATATTGTGGAGTCCGTGATATCAGCACTCGGATTTGTATTGCTGCTTGTGATCACAATGAGATTAAGCTTTAAAATGAATACTTTAAGGAAAAGAGTAGTAAGTTCGTATGGTTATTAGTAGGTGGAAAGAGAGGTAAATGAAATGGCAAGAAAATTTCGAGCAAAGACCTGAAAGGGAATCGTGGTATCTTGGCTATAAGCTACATCCTTTTCGAATCCTTAAATTTTCAAGATCATATAGGCAAGATTCCTCGAAGGTCAGGACCATGTAAGAGATGACGTTAGTAAAAATAATCTAGAAATTATTCGTAAAAAAAAATTGTGTATTGTCCTCTCGTAACAATTAAAGCTCTGACGATTGTTGCTGTATAAAGATATAGGTTGAATTCTTTTTAGAATATGTTTTTGTTAGTTCTTAATGCCAGTTTGGTATCACTCTTGTCTCCTGACAAGTGCTTCGTCTGGTGGTTCAAGTAACAATAATTTGGTAATAAGAATAGCTTTGTTGAGCACATAACACTCTGGGGTCTCTCTCAGCGTTTGGTAGGCAGACAGCGTTTATGCAATATTAGCGTCAATTAGATTTCATGCACTAATATCTGATATCATCAAAGGCCAAGCGGTTTAAACAAGATATCTAATGTTGCGTTTATGATATCTGTTTAACAAGCTTTTTTTTATTATTATTGTTTATACAAAATTCATTAAAAATATGAGACGAATTTTTAGATAACCCACTAAAGCTTTAGTTTGTGCATATGGTTGGTTCTTCGGTTTAATGACTCAATAAAATTTCTTTTCGTGCATATGGTTCTTTGGTTTATATTTTATGAATAAATAGCAAATGAATGACCGGAGAATGACTATGGAAAGACTTATTTATGTATCAGTAATTCACTAAGTGTTTTCTTTTTTCTAACTTGTAATCCAGTGGTAAAGACACTTGCTTCACAAGCGAGAGATTAGTTCTATTCCCGACGGAGGTAGAACGATTAATCGTCCGTGCTGCGTTGAAGGCAGATGTAAGGGCATGGGGCCAGCGTTCCCATGTCAAAACTTTCGCTAAGATAGGAAGGCTAGAAATGGTGAGGAAAGCTACCGAGACAGGCCTATTCTGTTTAAGATATATCTGATCAATACGTGGTTGAAGAAAAAAGTGATTAAAACAGGAGAGGGAGAGGTGAAAATGTATTTGTAAATGTAATGAAGACAAGTGCCTATGGAGAGAAGAAAGGGAGAAGAGAATATAAGGAGAAAATGTGTGCAATATGGGCTGCGGTAAGAGACCCAGAGATGGAAGGAATAGATGAAAACTATGTAAAATTCCATGATAGGTCATAAGAACAACGGGAGAGTAGAAGGGGGAAATAAAATCACATCGATTGGTTAATAATGTTGATTATGTATCAATTTAGAATTGGGATATGTTAGGTCTTGTTTTAAGTAACTTAGTAAATGACAATGTATCAGATGAAGTGTTTAAAGAGAAGTGCCCCATCTCGCCATATTTACAATGCCGGTATTAAAAAACAGCGTGACAAAGAAAATAAGTTCTAGGAATAATCAAGTTTCTATCAACATATTTATATATTAATGAAATAACTCGGAAAATAAAGGAATATATAAAAATTCCCTATAATCATATTAAATTAGGTCAGTTAAAGAGCAGGCTATGTGAATTGTCCAATGAAGGTTTATAATTGGCTAAATAAAATGAATATGATAATATGTATCTGTTGATGAAGAAAGATAAGTGGTAAAGTTCAGGCATATGACATCCAGTTTTAATTCTCCTTTAACGACACCGAAGATAAAAATGAGAAACAATTCAATGTTCTTACCAGTGTTGAAAATTAGGCGAAATTTAACGAAGAATATCTCGTAACTTAGGTGTGATGCTGGACTGGAATATGTCTCAGTATCTCAAAAGAGTGGTGATATAAGGATTACTGCCCAGCATCAAAGGAAAATTCTGTTACAAAATTTTTTATTAATTTTTTCATTAATAGAGCGCACTATTGCATAGCCATCATGATCTTGGTGCAAATTAGGAAGCTGCTGAATAGAGTAAATAGAGCGACAAGATTAATAAAAGGTATTGCGCCTCAGTAATTGATTGCTTCTGTATAGTTTTGGTTGCGCTGGCTGCCTGTCAAAGCTGGAATGATGTGTGAAATATGTATTATGAATCCTCAAGATATCAAAACTGTGTTAAATATATTTGAAAGATTTGCTGTAAGTAATACAGCCAACGAATGAAGTCACAAACGACTTAAGACTAACTACAGTTGGTTCGAAACACCTGAACCAAGATACACTTCGAATATTGGTTTTAGAGCGCTCAGATTTGCAGCCCCAAGATTGTATATAATAACCCCACTTGATTCCACGACGGCGGAAAATATCAAGTCTTTCGAGAAAAAATGGAGACTAAGTTTTCTGAGTGTTAAGATAGTGTCGATTTGACGATTAACGTTTGTTACGCAGTATGACACCTTGAATATGCCTGCGCAGTTGTGTTTAGGAAATTAATTTATAGGTTCCACTAAAGTGCCATTGGTGGATGGGACTGGAAAAGACGCCAGATGTAGAACTGTACAACCATAACGCTGAAGAAAAATGTATTTGAAGCTATGAACTTTCCCGAATAAAAAATAAAGGGGTGGGCGAGAAAGAGTATATTAGTATATGTAGCTTATAGAGTATATAGATCGGATTGCTAGTTGGGGAGAAGTAACTCAATGTATTGCTATAATTGACATGTGATTTTGACTAGAAAGAAGTAAGATCATCATCCAGAGAGTATATGGATGAAAAATGGTTTCGTTGCCACAAATCTTGTGTAATGCCCCAAAGCTAACTTCTCTTCACACTGTATAAATCTGTGATTTGGGAACTTTATTGAGATACAGCCTTTGTTATTTAGCACAGTGAGAGCAAGAGGAGAAATACATAAAGGCTTCTAACAAGAATAACATAATCCACAAAAAGTGAAATTCTTCCTGTGTAAGCTTCATATTTTAGAAGCATTCTATCACACGATTCTATCTAGACATTGTTTTTATCAGAGCTGGCTCATATAAATTCGGTCAACTTATTTGAGAACATTCTGTAAAATATGCATTACTAGTTAATTTATTATATGTAGGTGCGGACAGTACCATGGCATTAGATGTTTATTTCAGACTGCTGCTGGATTTTACATAATGCTTACGTAGCTAGGGATGACTCCCATTTTTTATTATTTACAAATGTTCCCATATCGTCAAAAATGGCAAGTCCTAACCCCCTACGAAAGTTACGTACTGGCCCGGAGCTCGAAACGTGGTATCTTCATACTTCTTACTGAAATAGGGGCCAGTGGTGAGAGAGGCTGGTCTTGGTCTGTACGACGGCAAGTTTAAAGGCGAAGTTCATTACATAGCAGAATCTTTGGATAGGGTGAAAACTACCAAAAAATCTGTTAAAATATCTGTTAGCTTGAATGGGTTTCTTCCTTCATGTAATAATTTTGAGTATGCATTTTCTCGCGAATTTTAAGACTCTGAAAACGAACACTGAGCTGACTACGTCTTTACGTAATATTCTAAAGATTTGAAGTGTGAGATTGTAGATCATCTCTTGACTTTTTCAGGGTCGACTAAGTCATGATCTTTTTTTTTCTCCCCTTTTTCTTCAAAATTTTTATGTTAATAATGAAGAAAACAAGGTGATATTCCTCATATTAAGTGATATCATTCCCCTCTTATCTTAACCGTTCTTTTTTTTGTACCAGTTTCCCTCCTCTCTTTTCCTCCTTTCCCTCCAGCTCCCCTCTTCTCCTCCACCACCTCCTCCAGTCTGCTTATTACTATTTCCAGCAGCCCAAACTAATGTGGAATTTCCTCATCCTGGAATATAGCTCTGGCACTTTATCCACTGCCTCCTATATTGCATACCACAAAGTAATTAAGACTTAGAATGCCTGCCTTTATCTTTTATTGAGCATTCCAATTTCGAAGGCCCTTAATTAAGCTAGTTTCTGAATTAAACCATAACTGTCGGCTGCATAAAGACTTACTGGCGGCTTTAATGAAGTGGGCCTCAGAAGTTCTCTGCACCTACTCTCTCTCTCCCTCTCTCTCTCTCATTCTCTCTCTCATTCTCTCTCTCACTGACTTCTTTACTCATTTCTCTCCTTCTCCGACTGCTGCCCTCTTACCCTCTCTTGCGTTTTCCAGAATTCCTTCCCTCCTCTCGTTGTCGGCAGTAGAGATGCGAAAAGAATTTTGTTTGTACGCAAACGACTGTTGAAGATAATCTGACAGACAGACAGACGGATAGTTGTCGGCATTAAGGAACAAGAATCAAAGACGGTCGGTCTTAGCGCTAGCTATTAGCATTTATATTGCCAGAATTTTGGCCGGGGATTTATTGAGTAAGATTAGTTCTGGGGTTGGATGGATATTAATTACAATTTTTCTTCGAGAAGTCTTGTGCGATACATTTTTTCCTTGATATTACAATAAAAGCTTTAGGCTGTCTGAATTACGAGGACTTTCACCATGGTGTAGGATATATATTATATATATATATGTATATATATGTATGTGTATATGTATATATATATATATATATATATATATATATATATATATATATATATATATATATATATATATATTCTAATAGTTAATAGTTTTTACATGAAATGTTGTTCTTGATGGTATTGCCGTAGTTATTATGCTTGGTTGTGCTCCTTTTCCTGTATAACTATGGAGCGAATGAAAAAAAAAATACCATTGGCAGACCTAAACGTATTTACAGTTATAAACATTCTTATGGTGAAATGCTTCTTAATCCAGAATACTTTTATTTATCCCAGAGACTGAATCTTCTTTGCATACTGTTATTCAAAAAATGCAAAATGAAAAATTTCCAATTTTTGTTCTCATTTCCTGCGATCTGGCAGGAGCTGCCCACGATAGATTAATAGTATTATTTATTAATTGTGTAATCTTTAAGTATTCAGGAAGTAGTCTGGACTTAAAAGCTAATATTTTCACGGGTGCGAATTAGATTGAGCACGAGAAATGTGCTCGAATTGATAAAATCATGTATTCAGGAAGTGGTATTTGTTTTAGGGCAGCCGACAGCATTATTGATGAGCTGTTCATGGGTGACAAGAAAGAAGAAAATATTAGTCAAAGGGAGGGATGATACAATTATATTAGAGAAGAGACGACAGAAAATGCTGGGCTAAACCTGTTTGTGCGGTCATTAACAAGATATGTGATGTACCGGAAGCTGAGTAATGCATGAATGTACTAATGAATGAATGAATTTTTTTTAAGTGGAATCCAAAATAAAGAAACTATGATGAAATCATTGCACAGAAAATTTCAGCTGAAAATTAAATGACGCTTTGCATACTAACTAGACTGTTTTGTAGAATATAGATTGAGAGATCAAAACCTGATGATGGAGAATTTCATGCCATAGCAAAGATAGCACACAAAGGTGACATGACTTGATGTGGTAACTGAAGACATTGCATTTAACATCGGTTGCAGTAAAAATACTCAGAGAGAAAAATGCGTAAAATATTAAGAGATGAACAGCCTAGTTCTGTAAACGCCAGAAGTTGCGCAGTTCAAACATTCATGTGATGTTATGTAATGTAGCAGTGTATGGGATGTAAATATTCCCATTTAATGGCTTTTGTTGATTTTAAGAAGGCATGGGACCGTGTCCACAGACCAATATTATAGTAGGTCTTACATAACTATGGTATTCCCATGAAATATGTAAAACTAATTGAAATTATCCATGAACCATTCAGATGTGAAATTACGGTTGTTGGAGTCTTGTCCGGTAAATTTGCACTAAATATTGGGGTTTAACAGGGAAACGGTACGTCACCTTTGTTGTTAACTCCTCTCATAAATTTGCATATGAGAAAAGTGGTTAGAGATTTAAGAGAAAGTTCAAGGATGGAATAACAATAGAAAGTTAACTGACAAGAATATGCAGATGATGCTGTCATATTCAATTTAGTGAAACCTAATAAAGACAGATAAAGACTGTGTATATATATATGTATATATATATATGTGTGTGTGTGTATACACATATGCAAATTATGTATTATTTATATGTATATACACAATCACGTGTGCAACAGAAGTAAATTTCTGACTCGCATCGAGATCGAAAAACAATGGCGCTAGCAACTGACCTCCCTATGTGAGTCAGGAATATATATACACACACACACACACACACACACACACATATATATATATATATATATATATATATATATATATATATATATATATATATTTATATACCTAAATACATATACACACACACACACATATATATATATATATATATATATATATATATATATATATATATATATATATATATATATATATATATATATATATATATTATATTTTTGGTAGGTCAGAGATAACTTTCTGACTTACATTGGGGTCGGACTCAGGTCGTTCAATTGAAAGGCAAGGCGCTACCAACTAACTCACACGGGTCAGTTGGTTGCGCTCTTGTTTTTCAATTTAAAGACGGGGTTCGATCCCGACGTGAGTCAGAAATTTATAATGTGATATATATATATATATATATATATATATATATATATATATATATATATATATATATATATATATATATATATATATATATATATATGTATATATATATGTGTGTGTATATACATGTATGTGTGTATGCATGAAGTTTTCTCATTTGTATTCGTGACTTTTGTATTGTTACTTATCATTATAATTTAATTATAATTCACTGTGTTGTAAATAATTGTTCCTAAGGCAAAGTCTATTCGATGTAGTGATAATTTGTGTTCTAATATACAGTATGTGGGTAACTGAAAACAATGAGGGTAACTGAAAACAATGTACAAAAGTAACGGTTTAGGTGTATATTGGGAGATTAGATATGAAAGCTCGTTGTTAATATATTTTGTAATTTTTTTTTTTTTTTGTGAATAAGAATTATGAAACAGCTTTTTTTGCAATGCATTCATTATTCTAGTTAATTTTTTTTTCAAAGGAATTATGTTGAGAAGTATATGCTGGAAAGACGAAATGGTTAATGAATAGTTTGCTATATAATATGTTGATGAAGAGTGGGTTTACTTAAATATATGTTAACATCTTGTTAGTTCTGAATAGATGAAGAGCATGTTTCCGTATATAAGAAAGTGGAATGATTGTATTTATAGTCTTTGTTGGGCTAAAACATAAGTGCAATTAGAAGATAGTCATGGGGGGAAGGTGGTAAAAATTGACTTTGAATGCTACTGAGAAGAACGATTTTCAAAGAGGAATGGAGGTTATGCATGGAGTGCGGTGACAAAGAACAGAATGAATTTAATGTACACAAGTGGGATCTTAAGTTTAGTAAAAAAAAAAAAAAAGATTGCGGTGGAATGTAGGATAGTAAAATAAGATTTTAATGAACAGAAATAGGGTGTGATGAATGCAGCTATGAGGTAGACTTGAGGAAAATGTAGAAATTTATGTATGCAATAAATTATGGAGAAATTGAAAGAGGAAAAGTTTGAAGAATATGAAATATTTTGGGAAGATATATCAAAACTTTACGGAGAAAAAAAAAATGTTTCTGGAGGAGGTCAGTGGAGGGAAAAAAAAACTAACGAGCGAGCAGATTGATATTAGGATAACCATCATAAATAGCGAGATGCTGTCAGAGGAAAATTGAGTCTTCTATCGACGGGTTTATGATCTTAGGAAAGCAGTAACAGTGCATGACAGTGGAAAAGGATAATGGGTAAAAATCATCATGTTGAGAACGTAATTGAGTGGCTAGCATAAGTTCATGTTTACTTGAAGGAAAGGTGCCTATAGAATGGATGAGTGAAATAATTGTTTTTTTCGTGTAATGGAATGGGTATTAGAGGAAAATATGTAAACTTTGGAGTAATATTCTTATAACACCCAGACAGGTGTATTGAAGAATTTGATATTGGAAATGAAATAGGCAATGACAGTTTTGAAAGTGAAAGGAAAAATAATTTTATACCTGTTTGGATGCATAGAAAGCTGAAGTAAAAATTGCTAGGGATGCACTGTGTAGGACGTTGATAGCATATGGAATGATTAATTTTGTAAACAGCGAATTCAAATTCGGAGGAGTGTAAGGCACTTGACATAAGGTACGCAGGCACAAGATGGTTGCAGGTCACTGGGGCATTCTCCAGGGCTAGAGGAAACTTCCTTGCGAAGCTTCATGGAGAGGCTTGCTGATGGAATGTCTGTTAATCTTCGTTTTTTCTGATTGTAGAAATTTACATGTAAATTTTCATTTCTCATGGCCTTGTATTTCATTAGATTTACTATACTCACCAATATTTTGGTGTTTGGTTCCATTTTAAATCTAGTATACACATTGTTTAAAGGAGGAAACATGTTAGGGCTTAAGAGAAGTAAATGATAATTGCAAGTTGTAGTGGAAAATGTGACCAACTGGTCACATTTTCCTGATACATATACTTTTTAATCGCTGGAACAAACCGTTCTATATTTTCTCTCACTCTTTGAGTACACTTAACACTGCAAGCCTTGTACCCGAATGGGAAATGAATTAGGAAAAACGTAGTACCCTGTTGGGATTCGAATCCAGGGCAAACTTCACTTCTCAGGTTCAGATCACACTGGGGAAGGACAAGCGTCTCCATTAATATCTTATTTGGATTCCAGGCTGTATAATATCTTATTTGGATTCCAGGCTTACAGCAATAAGCAGATCAGAAAAATGTGGGGAAAGTGAGAAATTAGGAATTAATTGTGTATGTGTATGTATATATATATATATATATATATATATATATATATATATATATATATATATATATATATATATATATATATATATATATATATGTATATATATGTATATATATATGTATCTGTATATATAAATACATATATATATATATATATATATATATATATATATATATATATATATATATATATATATATATATATATATATATATATATATATATATAATCTATCCACACATGCAACACTTCCTAATCAAGAGAGATTTTAAACGATACTGATGGCTTAATATTTGTGTGTAAATGAAGACAATTCATATTTACATATGTTCTTGACATCAGATGGATTGTGTTGGGAAGTAGGAAACTCACTGATACGTTGTCTGAAGACATCTGACTTTTACTGGCGTCTTTGTCAAGTCTAAGTTAGATTTTTTGTAGGTAAGTGCAAAGTAAAAAAAAAAAAATCGAATGAACCGTTTTCCTTGGAGTGAAAACTAACCGAATTGTTGTTCTTTTTCCGCCACTCAAGTCATTCGAGTTAATTGCCATTTTTAAAACCTTTAAGAGCTAGCGAATACCAAAATACTCGCCCCATTAGTAGTTCATTCTCTTGTCCACATTGGCTTTAAATTCCTTCCCGATATGAAGAATAATTAAGAGAGTCACCTGAATATACCCGTCACATTTATTCACTTTTACCTCATAAGGTCGTAACTGTCTGAGAGGTTTGTAATGTGATACGCAGTGAGCAAAGTCATGGCTAACGGAAACCCCCTTTCTTGCACTTGCTCAAACAACTTGAAAAAAAAAAAAAAGAAAAAAAAAAAACCACGAGAAAGGAAACTAAAAGGTGCGCTGAGTAAGAAAATGCATTCAGATGTTTTTTAATGCGTCTTATCTGAACCCAGTTGATAACAGCAATTTCTTCAGGTTTGGATAATGGTTGTGTCCGTGATAAAATCTTGAATGATCTTACTTTCCATTTATTTTCATTTTACTTCGTTTGGTTTAAAAAATGGATAAATGCAGTAACTGGTTATATGTGATTTAGGTCGTGTCAAAGGTTTCTGCAACTTTCTTAATAAAATTGAGAATGTCGTCGGCATGCAAGATATTTATTTAAAAAGTTGATGGGTTAATTAAAGTCATTTCAAAGAAATAAATAATAGAAGACCACATTTTTTTTCTTTGTGTGAGAAACATAGCCTACCTTTCTTGATAGATTTCCAGTTCCAGGTCATCTTTAAAAATATTTACTTCGCTAGTTTGAATTAGATCCGTTGTTATTGTAACTCAAAAATGAAAGAGCAGGAAACTCTTATTCTCTCTCTCTCTCTCTCTCTCTCTCTCTCTCTCTCTCTCTCTCTCTCTCTCCAGTTCCTCGTTGAGGGAGTGGATTCCGTTCTCAGCCAGCACTCTGCTGGCCGCGAGTTCGAATTTCCGAGCGGCCAATGAAGATTAAGAGAAATTTATTTCTAGTGATAGAAATTCATTTCTCGCTGTAATGTGGTTCGGATTCCACAATAAGCTGTAGGTCCCGTTGCTAGGTAACCAATTGGTTCTTAGCCACGTAAAATAAATCTAATCCTTCGGGCCAGCCCTAGGAGAGCTCTCAATCAGATCAGTGGTCTGGTTAAACTAAGGTATACTTTAACTTTCTGTCTGTCTGTCTGTCTCTCTCTCTCTCTCTCTCTCTCGATGGTATGAATAACGCAATGACCTCTATAACTAAAATTGATGGAAAAAATTTAAGACATTAAGAAAATTCCGAATCTTGATTGCGCGA